>NW_028089248.1:6522676-6683106 GCF_014824575.4 Sturnira hondurensis | reverse complement strand
TGTATCAGAGGGGAAGACGCGGAGCCCAGCACTTCCGCCGGCTCTGGGACCAGCAGTGCGCGCCTTTGTGACTTCCCCGCCCGCCCCCCCCTGCCCCCCCGCCCCGTCTCCAGCGCTGCCACAGGAAGGCAGGCGTACGTGTGTCTCAGTGTAAATTCTTGAGGAGCATGGGCAGGTAACTCGACGATGAAAAGTTGCTCCGTGTCTGGAAATGCCTGATGCCTCCTGGTTGAAGCCCAGAAGGGATCACTCCCTCTCCTTCTGCTGCTGAGAGAGAGGCTGTGGTCTGGGCCCTCCCTGATCAATAATCTATAACCCATACATTGATCTGGCAGGAGCGCTCAGAAACCTCGAAGTCGGGTGGTGTGAATAGAAGGTGGACCCCACTCCCATTCCCCCCGGCTGGTGGCACTGGGTAGCGTTTCTGGGGGTGCGGCACCCCCGGGGAATACATTCCCAGCAGTGAATTGTTGGCCGGGCCTTTCTCTCCCTGAATTTCCCCTGAGCCCCGCGGAGGAGGGGCTCCCCCACTCAACGTTTCCTCGGTGGCCATCGCCCCCAAGTCCCTGCAGCTGGAAGAAATGAAACGAAAGTGTGTTTTTCCTTCTTTTTCTCGGCTTTCCCTGGGTTGTGATTTTAAACTTTTAATATGTGCATACTGGTGAAGCATCGTCCCTGCTTAAATTATTTGTCTCCCCGTATGGCAGTTTTGCTGGAAAATGGACTATTCGTGTGGCTTTCAGGGCCTCCGTGGGCTTAAATTGCGGCCTCAGGCCAGGTCTGTGCAGGCAGAGGCCGCAGATGGCGGCGGCGGCTGCGGTCCCAGCTCTCCTGTGCTTGTCGGGATCCGTCCTCCAGAAGCAAGAGCAATTTTATTCTTTAAAAAAATTTTTTAATTCTGCAGCCGCTGGCAGTGGGGGCTCCCTAGCCAGGGTCTTGGTGGCTGTTGTGGTGTCTTACTCCATAGTGATTCGTCCCTGCCAGGGTGCGGGCCTGTTGGCTTTCCCCTGTGGGAGCCGAGCCCAGAGTGCAGCTGGGTGCGGGGACGCCTGGGGGTCCCCTGCAGAGGTGCTGGAGGGTGAGCGGTGGAGGGGATGCCTGGGGGGAGGGAGGGGCAAGGGCTGCTTTGGCGCCCCCTGGAGGTCGGGAGAGGCAGCTGGGCAGTTACCACGGAAACAAGGGGCCCAGGAGCAGAGAGGGGGGAACCTGGCCCCAGGGTGTCCCTGGTGGGTGGAGAAGCCCCCACTGGGGACTCCTAGGGAGGTGGGGGGTGCTGTGCAGAGGGTAGGAGAAAAGACCTGTGGAGGCAGGGGGCCCTGTGGTCTGTGCTGAAGTCCAGGTGGCCCTAGTCCAGCCGCTGGGAGGCTGTTGACGTGGGGACAGGCCGGTTTCACAGCCGTCCCCAGTCCAGGCCAGCAGCCCGCTCTTGCCTGTCTGTCTGTCCTGCCCTGCTGGCCAGGGCCCCCGCATCCCAAGTTGGACCCCAAGTCCCATCAGGGGATGGGACTGGGGCTGGTCAAGGAGATGCTATTCTCACGAGGTCTGTGGACGTTTTCTTTCTGCTTGCCGTGTGTTGAGTGTGTTGCCTTCCCCGCCGGACCTGATGCTGGCTCTCTGAAGTAGGACTGTGTTCTTGAACCCGTTTCACAGACGGAGACACTGAGATGCCGCAGACACGGCACCGACGTCACAGACCCCACGGGGGTGGCTGCTGCTGGGGTGCTGGCTGCGGCCGGAGGCTGAGCAGGGGGTGCGCACCGTCCCTCCCCCGCCCATGCCGGCCTGGGGCCTTGGGTGAAGGGAGAGGGACCTCTGAAGGCAAATCGTCTTTCTGTCGTGGACGCCGCCCCTGCTGGTGGGCTCCATGCTGCCTTGGCCACTGGGGACCGCCAGAGGAGTCGGAGGCAGGAGGACCCTGAGGTGGCTGTGCCGCCTCGTTCCTGTCTCAGGGTGCTGCACCCCACTTCAGCTCTGCCCAGGGGCCCTTCCCCTGGGATTCCAGTGTGCGCTGGTCCCTCCGGGCACCCACTGTCCCTGTTTCCCACCTGGATGGAGCCCACGCTTGTCCCTGTGCCCATCTGGGGTGACATGGGGGTCCTGCTGCTGCCTGGTCATGCAGCCTCTCTCACCTGGGGAGACACCTGCTGAGACGCCTAAGGCATGGTGAGACAGGCAGGCAGGTGAGGCTATCCCTGGTTCACTGAGGAGGGAACCCAGGGTGACATTGGTGGCTGAAGTGACAGACCCGCCCATGCCGGTGCTGGGTCTGCAGGCCAAGTCCCTGCCTCCGGCTTTGCTGTCCTTCCCGCGGTGCCTCCCCCCATCGCTGAGCTGCCCGAGAACTCCCAAGTGCCCGCGGCAGGCGGGCTCCTCCAGGGCTCGGCTTGGATGGAGAAGCGAACCAGGCCCGCGGCCCCCCGAATTCTCCGGCTATCCCCCCGCCTCCAGCAGTTGCCCCCACTGAATCTTAAATGAGAATCTGTGCATTTTCAAGGACGTGAATGCTATTGAGATGCGTAGGAGGAGGGTTATTTGCCCTGTTGACCAACAAGAGAGCATAAAGTGAGTGATTAGCGGCAGACCGGAGGAATGTGTATTTACATGTTATGATGGATACAGGGCTGAAGTGAGCGGTACAGATGTATTTTTAATTCGAGTGTATTTATTACTTGTGAAAGCGGAGGCTAATTGCTCCGTCTCGATCCTGGCACCAGGAGGGAGGTTCCTGAGTTTTCCCCCCTTCCATTCCTCTGAGCCCTGCACGCGGCTCCTCTGCTGGGGGTGCCGGTGGGGGGAGGCGGTTTCTGGGAGGAGACAGAGGACCAGGGGAATGGACTTGGCAGCTCTCGGTTCCTGCTCTTGGAGTTGCCCGTCCAGGGTTGCGTATAGTGGGGATTCCCACCCACAACCTCTCCGTCCGGCATCCCAGGCACAGCTCAGTGCCTCCTCCGTGTTCGGCAGAGGGGACTGTCCCCCCAGAGGATGCCGTGGGGCGTGGCCGCTCTGTCCACCCAGCCTTGGAATCACGGGGCTAACGCCGGTCCGTAGGTCCTGGCTGTGGTCGCCCCGTGTTGTTGGGGTTGCGGGGGGTTCTCATCCCGGCTCTCCCTGGTGTCCGAGGGTGGCTGGGTCGCAGACTTCAGCCAGACAGGCAGTCTCTCCTGGCAGCCGACACACAGCCTGACGTGAGAGGAGGTGTCACCCTGGCCTCGCGCCTCAGCGAGGTTCAGGCAGAGGAGACCAGGGTGGGCACTGCTTCCCCCATCCAGAGGCTGTGGCTTCTCTGGCCCGGTCCTTCTGAGAGGGACCCTCCACAGGAGAGTCTCGGGTGGGAGTGAGATGAGCCCGAGTGCATCCAGGGTGGGGACGCACTCCCGCGGCTGGTGCTCAGCCTCTTCTGCTTTCTCCCCCCAAGGACGTGCTTTCCTGGGGCCTGTGGGGGGAGAGGAGGGGCGCTTGGGCACAGCCTCTGCCCGTGACATTGGTTCACTGGCCACCTGGTCACAAGTGCAGGCTTGATTCTCAGCCTCCCAAACCCAGAACCTGGGCTTTAATCAGAATGTGAGAACGGATCTGTCCTCTAGGTACAGACTCACATTAGTCAAAGCCCCAAGACTGATGTGTAGACCGAGAAACCCAGTGTGATGCTTGACTGAATTGACACCAGCTGGCCTTTCTTGGGGACATGTCACGTTCTTGCAGCTACACCTTCTGCATTCCCCAGGGGCCCAGTGACACCAGCAGGAGACATGGGTCGGCCTCTTCTTCTGAAAGGACAGATTCAAACAGGCGGGGCACCTCCAGGGCAGCCTGTTTCGACTCTGGCCCTCTGCAAGCCCGATGAACTGGGCGTGGCTCACGCGAGCTTGGGCGCCCCGCCCTGGGCAGCATTGAGAGGAGGGAGGCAGGAGATCGGGGAGGGCTGGCTCCTGGGTGCACGGGCCTCTTGCCGGTGGCTGAACCACCTTTCAAAGGTGAAAACCACCGAGTGGATGGGGCCACAGCAGGTCAGGGCCAGTGATGTCGTGAGGAAGGAGAGCCTTAGAAGAAGTGGGGGCTAGACGGTGAGGGACACACGCAGACAGAGCCGTGATGAGATGGGGGGGGGAGGACAGACAGTGCCAATGTGCAGGCCTCGGAAGCGAGAGGGGTAGTATGCATGGGGCTCTCTGGGCAGGGCCTCTGTTCCTCTGCTGTCCGTGTGGCTGAGGCACTGCACCCAGATGTCACCCAGGCGTCTGTCTATAACAAGCACATCACAGTCCCTCCAGAGCAGGGGTCTCCGGTCAGGCTTGTCCCGGGGGGAGTTTCTCCGCTGGGTCCACATTACACGGACATGAGCTCTACAGGCCCTTTGCTGGGCGTGGGGAGTGCGGGCCGTGGGCAGGGCTGCGGAAGGTCTGAGCCGGGTCCCAGAGCCCAGCCCGAGGTGCCTGCCGTCAGCAGCTGCCCACAGGGCCACGCAGGTGCCACTTCGGCATGATGGCTGGTTTGGGGACCACGTGAGTGAATGCTGTCTGCACTGTTCACCAGCCGAGTCCCTGAAGAGCGTGTTCCCTCAACGCCGCCATCGGATGCGACTGGGTGCGTTCCCAAACTCGGCTCTGAGCGGCCTGGCCAGGGGCCGTCAGTGTGGGCAGAGCCAGCCCTGCCGGTGCGCCAGTTCCAGACTCTTCCGTGGGCGGCCGCCAGGGGCAGTGGGACTGGGCCCTTGCTAGGCGCTGGACTCTCTCGCGTGTGACAGACTGTGGCGTGTTGGAGACACACACACTCACAGAAAGGCACGACAGCAGTGAGCCGGCCACCTGCTCTGGGGGGGGGTCACCCAGGAAAGAACGACCCTCCGAGGTGGGGGTGTGGCCGTCTGTGCGGCACTTGCCCGGAGGATCCCAACAGGGGTCCTGTTGCTGCTGGTGCCGAGCTCCTGCAGGGGCTTCGAAGGCGTGTCCGACCCCACACGTGTTCCTGGGCATGCTGACTGTGGGGCTCCACCGGCAGGTCACTAGAGGGAACTTCTGAGAGCGACCGTCTCCAGGGCTTTGCGTTCTATTGACAGAGCTGTCCCTGGGCCACCCAGGGAGGACATGGCAGGGGTGGCTCTCGTTCTTGGGTGTTCTCCACTGAGACAGGGCACCTCAGGCCACTCTCGAGACCCCTCTGGTCAGCGGAGCATCACAGGCTTCCTGTTGGGAGAGGGGCCGTGGCTGGGGGCCTGGAGGGGGCCTGGCTGCCAGATGTGGCCCCACCTCAGTGGGGACGTCTGGTGGCGAAGGTGTGGGCTTGTTCTTGTTCTTCATTGTGACCCCCTTACTCCGGGGGGACCCGAGGTCTGAGTTGCCATGGCTGAAGGGGACACTCCCTCCCCGGGGGCACAATCTTCTCCCCACGTGAAGGATGTTGCCCCTCGGGCCCGGGGCTCAGAAGCGCCCGTGAAGTCCGAGCTCCCGAGAGGGGCCCGCGGCCCTAACTCACACTGCATTCCATTTGCACGTGTGGAGTTGGTAATCGCTTTTTGACAATGTTCAAATTAGCACTTGTTAGCATATTAATGAGCTACTTCTATTTTTTCATTAGGTGACCAACTGGAATGTGAACAACTGCCTCCACTCGAGGCTGAGGTCGGTGTTTCAGGGGATGACAGTCCCAGAGCTTCCCGTGGGTCCCCAGGGGCTGGCTCCTGGGTGGGCGTGGCATCAGCCAGAGCCACAGTCGCGATGCTGGGACTCAGACTCCGACCTGGCCCACTCCGGTTCTGGGGGAGGAGGGACGAGGTCTGTGCTCCGGGGCTCCAGGAACCAGGCATCCGTGAGGGCGGGCGGTGGCAGGCCCTGGGCCGGAAGAGGCCCAACTCGGCCAGTAGGGCCGCAGCTTGTGTCTGCGTCCGCGCTGGGACAACCGGAGGTCTGCACGCCCTGGGTGGCTTTCCCGCCCTCACAGGCAGCAGCTGTCTCCAAGATGCTCCGTCTGAGGCTGCACCCCATTCTGACCGCCCGGGGTGGGGGGCCCGCTGTCCAAAGCTCGTCCCAGGCCTCGCGAGCGTCTGGTCCAGGACTCAGCCATGCGTTTTCTGGAATGTAAATCAGGAGCATCCCTCCTCACGAGGGGCTGTAGCTCCGGGTTGTGTGCAGTTCAGGGAAGGGGCCTACTGTGCAGGGGAGAAGAACCCGGAAAATGAGACTTTGACCCGTGCCCAGGGAATATGTGACCATCGAATGTGAGCCAGCAGTTGGAGCCGGGGCCCCAGGAGTCTGTCTGGTGGCCTCTGCCCGGAGCCTGTGGCCCAGGCCCTCGGGGAGGGAGGGTGGCTACCCATCCAGGGACTCAGCCAGGCCAGGCTGTCGAAGACCAGACGGACGGGGTCTTTGGGAAGGCGGTGCTTTCTCGGCTCCTCACTCGGAGGGAGCCGGTCCCCGTCCCCGGCGGGATCAGCAGCCACAGAGTATTTTCCTGCTGAGCTTATGTTTGCGACACGGCCGTTCCGCCCTGGGTGATGGCGCTGCCTTCCGGGGCTGGCTACCTGCTCTCCTCTATCCGTAGGCGGGGGCGTGCGTGTGCTGATTGCATTTCAAAAACAAGAGTTTGTGTACCCACTGGATCTGGAAATAATCAGTAACTAAGGTAGCACAGGGGAAAAAAACCCCGCCAGCTCTTGATGAGTAATTTTAAAGCCGCAAATATTTCACAGCTTGGGAGACTCCAGGGAAGATGTCTCCCGAAATGCAACTGGGCCAGCTGGCACTTATTTTGGGGACCTGGGTGCCGGTGAGCGTTTTGTGACCTGGAAGAAGAGACCCCCCTGCCTCCCATCATTCCCGTGACTTCAGGAACCATCCTGTGTCTGTTAGTCTGTCCGTGAGCCGGTGCCTTCGCCAAGAGCAGCCCACGTCAAACCACAGTGGGTCCTGGCTCACGTCACTGAGGGTCGCCCCGGGGCAGAGCTTTGGGTGTGTGGGAGCCAGGGGCGAGAGCGCCGTTCTCTGCCTCGGCTGCCCCTCAGGCACCTCGGACCCTCGTCACAGGGTGGTGGCGTGGCCTCCATCGGCGCCAGCCCGGGGTCCGTGTCCTCAGGAACTGCAGGGAAAAGATTCTGTCTCTATGCGAAGCCCCCCTGGCCCATCACTGAGTCAGGCCAGCCTGCTTCCATCCTGCACCTCCTGGGCCTGTCACAGGGTCCTCACTGCTGTGGGCCGGCCACTTGCCTGTCCCTGGCGCGGGGGAGGGATCTGCACTGCCCAGGTCCCTGTGGTTGGATCGGGGGGTGGTGGTTCCCCCAGAGAAGTCGGGGTGCTATTTCCAGTAGGAGCGGGAGGGCGGCTGGGCAGGCAGACGCGGCCGATGTCCACCCGGCAGTTCTCCAGCAGACTGAAGTCAGGGGCGAGTCACACCCCAGGGACCGGGAGGGGGCGGGTGCCGCCGAGTTAACTGCTTCCACTTTCTCGGCAGCCGCCGTCGGAGGGTCCCCTGCCACACACAGGCCACTCAGTCGCTGTCACCCCTGCAGTGCGGGCGCCCAGCCGCTCTGGCTGGGGGCCGAACCTGGGTGGGCTCCTCTGTGCCAGCTCCCTGGGGCGCGGTGGCTGCTTGCGGAGCCGGCGACGGGGTTCTGGGAGAGCCCTCACAGATGGTCTCCATGTTCCCCTTCTCAGTCCAAGAGGCAGACCCACCCTGGTCCTCGAGCCCCAGATGTGGGCTTTGGGAGGTTTGCTGGGCCCTGCGGCTCCCTGGGTGGCTGTAGGGCCAGATTTGCTCCCCGGGCTGTTGCAAGTGTAGCCTTTTGGGCCCCGAGGGTGTGCGGGAAGCACACCTCAGGTCTCTCCTCTCAGGGCAGCCACCTTCCCTCCCTCCAGGTCGGTCCTCCTGTCTCCTAAACTCCTCCCACTGGCAGGTCCTGGAAGGACCCACTATGGGCCCCTTCGCCCCTTTGTTAATATCCTGCTCCGTTTTCTTCAGGGGGTGGGTCACTGGCTGGGCGGAGGAAGGGACAGGAAATTGCTGACAGGGGCAGCTGCTGAGACCCTACAGCTCCACCCCGGCCACCTGGGGTCCCTGGAAGGGTTCAGGGACAGACTTAGGCTGCTCCTCTGGCTCCTCCTTCCCCCCAGGTGTTTATGCCCCACCCCGATGCCCCCTTCAGAGGCCCATAGGCATGGCCACCCCCTCCTACTCATCAGGGCTGAACCGTCCCAGGAAGCAGCCAGGCCCCAGAGCCTCCTCCTCTCGGGCTCATTGAAATTCACGGCACAGCTGTCCTGCGCCTCCTGCACTAAAACTTAACAGCAGTAACGTGTTCCGGTCGCTGTGAAATCGTCTGGGCCGAGAGTCCCTCCTCCGCCACCTCCACGTCGGGTTTACACACAGCAAACCTGCCTTTCAAACAGCCGCCTGGGGCAGCTCCTGGCCCTGGCTCACCGGCTGGCAGTGGCGTTTGGGGGGCCGAGATGCTTTTCCTGGCTGCGGGGTCTGCTCCCCTCGCCTCTTCCCTTGACCCTGATCTTGCTGGGCAGGGCCCCCTGGAAAGACAGGGGCCTCAGAGCCTGGACAGCAAACCTACCTAGAGAACCAGCAAGCTGCCCGGGAAGGCAGGGAGCCCAGAAGGAGGCCCTGCCCAGGCGGGGGGAAGCTGGTGTCACTGGTTCGACACTAACTTTCAGGCGAACTTGGAGACACTGTGCCTTCTCTGTGCCTCAGTTTCCTTAAAATACCTATCACGGTGGTGAGGGGTACCTGGGCTGTTAGCCTGGGCTCCGCGAGTGAGCCTGGGGGGGTCCACGGACTTCCCGGGACCGTAATCCACTAGGCTGTGTTTTCTGGGGAAGAAAAGAGCATTCAGCGACTTTTCTGGGGCCTCTCACCTGTGGCGGCCGAGATCTCATTCCCAGGAAGCTGCCCTGGTGCCGCCGAGGGCACCCCTGAGGCCCAGGGGCCAGGCTGGCAGGGGCTGGCCGGGTTGTGACCGGGACCACGGGAGGTGTCCCGTGGGGCTCCAGGGGCGGGGCTGGGGAGATGGGCGTCTCCCTGTGCAACCCGACCTCCCGGAGGCGCCCGGCAGCCCTGTGGAAAGCAGAGACAGGAGCACGAGTCCCGTGGGAAACACACACACAGACCGAAGCTTTTAGCCAGAGTAACCGGACCCGGTGGGACCAGTTTGTGACTCTTGCCTGATGAGAGTGTCTGCCTTGTCTGCCGTGGAATGGAGCTCTGGCCCCCAGGGGCACAGTCGCTGCTGAGGCCAGAGGCCACGCCCCCTCTGCCTGCAGGTTGCCCTCGAAACAGGGCGTCTTCCCCAGGCCCTTCACCGGCTGGACTTGCCTGGACTCGCCGCAGCGTCCTGGCCTCAAGGCCACAGAGCAAGTGCATGACCTGGAGCAGACGGAGAAGCCCCCGCCCTTCCCCGCCCAGGCGTCTTCTCTGGCCTTCCGTCAGCTTACTCCTCAATTTGCCGCTCGCTCCCTGTTCAGCTAGGCTCTGCCTGCAGATGGGCCAGGGGCCCGCGCTGCTGCTGGCCTGCGGCTGTCTCGGTGTGAAACGGCCGAGCTGCGTCCACCTTGCCTGGGCTCCTCCTGGTCAGGTGGCTGCTGCACTCACCCCGGGGGGAGGCTGAGCCACTGGGGGTCCAGCTTGGTCCCAGCCAGGATGCCCTGCCCACCCCTAGGGTCCCCTGTTCCCCTGTGCCTAGAAAATACTCGCCCCCTGCCTCCCCGCCCGGCCTTCCGGCCAGAACGCTTTCTCAGAGGCCACGGGGCGTCGCTTTTATCTCCAGTCCTTGAGCTAAGTCAACACCCCCTCTTTCTGGTCATGGAGGGGATATTCACATAGAGCGGGTTTGACGACTTTGTGGAAAGGTGCGGTTCTGCTGTCTTTCGGCAGGACAGCGGCTCCCCGTCTGGTTAAGCAAGCGTCATCTGGGCGCTCACCGTCAAATAAGATTGTGTGATGAAAGTTGTATCTTATGAAGGTGAAACTTGGAGAAGACGTTAGAATCCTCATTTTTCTGTGCAGAGCAACCAAATGACCTTCCTAGATTGCCACATAAAGTATAGATTTAGAGTTAAATGACCCAGTGAGTCATTTAACATTTCCTTAAAGAGTAACTTCTTCTGTAACTGTGGATGTTTACATATGGTTTTCTCTTTGGTATTTACCTTTTAAGAATTGAGGAAAAACTGACACTCTTTTTTGGAACTGTTTTTTAATAGCCTTTGTTTATTTTTAATATGTGGCGTTCCAGGCCCTTGCTCTAATGATTTTTTCCACACTGCATTGATAATTAAATTCATTCATTTCCCCGGCTGCACCACTCCTTTGAATAAAAAGTTATGGGTAATAACACCTCTCGCGCTGAGAGTGCAGAGGAGGAAAGGGCACAGCTGGGCCCCTTCGCGGCAGGGGGGGGGCGCGTGTACCCCGGGGGCCCGGTGCAGGAAGGTGTGTGTGCCCCTCCTCTGGGGCTGCCCGTGGCGTTCGAGGCTCTGATCCCGGAAAACACACCTTTTGTTCTTTATATTCGGAACAACATAATTTATCGCCATCTGTCCTGTTTGGATTTTTAGTTCGTAATTTGTAGTGACGTCACCAAAAGCACCGAATGGGTCGGCCTCTGTCAAGGGGTTGGGGACCGGCTGCCGTGGCCGACGCGCGGGTCTGGGAGGAGGGCGGCCGACGTGAGCTGAGGCCCTTGGCGCCGCTGTGGTTGGGGGCGCGGTGGCCGGAGGCATGGGAGAAGGGCTTCGTCCTGGGCTGGTGATTCACGTGTAGCCTCTGTAATTTCATGGATGCTGTAAGGATTGGCTTTTACACATTTTAATTTAGTCTGGAGATGTTCCTATTTTAATTATCCATACACAAGGGCACAGCACCTCTGCAGTTATTGCTCTGTGTCGCGTTTATATACAGCAATAGCAGTGTGAACAGAGCGGACAGAATGCCTTCGTGTGGGTGACCAGAGGGCTCCAGTCATTTGTTTTAATGACCCTGGCCGGCCTTTGCATTCTGAAATGGGATTTTCAAGCATGGGAGGGGCTGACAATCACGACCGTGTGCACCCAGTCACACGTCGGGTAGCAGAATCGTCTCTTCAATGCCCCCTTTGAAGGACTGGCGGGGGGGGCAGCTGGACGGGGGTGCCCGGGGCCCCCGCTGTCCTCGCTGAAGTCAGAGGGCACGGAGTTGGGAACCTGAGAGCAAATCGATTCCCGCTGAGTCTCTGTGGTCACATTTTGATACAGAAGGGCCCATTTGAAGAAATGTGATATTTGAGCTGTTGCACTGGACTCCATCTCTAGATCCAGGCAAAGAAAGAGACGGCAAAAGATGTATAGAATGTAGAAAATAAATACAGATACAAACTTACACTTAATGCTGTCTATGTTGATAAATGATTTATACTTGTTACCACAAGCAAGGTGCCGGATGTGTGGTCCGTACATGCTGTGACATGTGCTATGGTAACTTACGTAAAGGGACAAGCCGACGGGAGAGAAGGTTGACAAAGGCTGAAGCTCAGATCACCGGCTCACACGCTGCCCTGCTGCTGGGAAAGGTGATCCCTTCCGAGGGGGGCATTTCCGCCTCCCCCTCACTGCCCCCCGGAAGACAAACAGGAAGCAGAAACCACTTGCGCTGAGGAGAATGCCCCACAAACCCTGGTCCCTGAGCGGTGCAAGGGTCACGGTGCTCTGTGGGAGCCCTGTGGGCCAGTGACACCCAGCGTCCCCTGTTTGAGACCCACCGGCCCTCCTCTCAGCTGCCAGAGCTTCGTGCTTCACGGGACGGGGAGGGGTGAAGAAGGGGTTCCTCGGGGCCCGGGGCCCCGTCTGCAGGTGGACGTGTCCTGCTCAGTCCTCAGATCTTTGGGAAGAAACACGGGCTCGTTGCTGACAAGTGATCGATTATCCAGACTTCTGTCTCCTCTGGATGTCTGGACGCGCTGGGAGCAGGTCTTTGCACCCGAGCAGAGCGGTCGGAGACCGCCGTCGGCCTCTGCGCTGGTGTGGCCCCTCCCGCCCCGCAGGTCCTGTCCCGGGTCCTGAGGCCCCTGGGCCCCACACTGGCCACCCGGCTGCTGGGGGCACTCACAGAGCACGGGTGCCCCTGCCCTGGACGCCTGCCTTCCCGCCCGACATGGCCAGCCGGAGTTTGTTACAAGTGACAAAGCGGCTGAGGGGCATTAGCCACGTCACTCAGGGGTGGTGTCTCTTGCTTCACCCACAGAGGCCTGCGTACCCCCTGCCACAGTGGCCCCTGGGGCAGAGGGCAGGTGCCACAGGGCCTTCAGGTAGAAGGGGATTCCTGAGCTTTTAAAGATGCTGTTGACTCAGAGATTGGCCATGACTAAGGTCGGGCCTCCCGGCCTGTTGTGCCCTTGGCTCATTTCTCCTTTCTCTTCCAATGGCGGTCTGGTGAGCATGCACGTGTGTGTGCACACGCGTGTGCACGTGTGCCCAGGGGGCTCCATTAATCCTGCCCAGGGCTGGCACAGGGAGAGCTGCAGGGAGTGGGGGGGGCTCTGTGTGAGGCATCCCCCCCCTATTGGGTGCAGCTCAGAGGCCTGTCTCCTGCAGGTGGGAGTCCCTGGAGCTGCTAGGGCCTGTGTCATCTCCCTCTTCCTGCCTGCAGCTCGGACCCGGTGGTGCCAGGGGGGGCGGACCCGTGGTCAGTGGCTCTGCTTCCTCAGTGGGTTGGGGACGGGCCATGGCTGACTTGGCCTGTCTGTGGGGACAGAGCTGCAGAGGCAGCTGGGGTGGCGGAGGCAGCCCAGGGGCCGTGGCCTTGCTCCTCAGCATTGCCTTTCCTAGAAGAAGGGGATCAGGGTGAGATGCTTAAAGTCACTCTGCCTGTCAAGCCTCTTCAGTCCCCTCCCCTGTCCCCACGCCCTTTGCTGTCTGCTTGGTGCAGGCAGACCGACCCTGGGACGGCCTCTCAGGGGTGTCCCGGCCCTGTGTGGACCGGAGCTGGCAGCCCTGTCTCAGCCCGTCTCATCCCGTCAGGGACAGGAGCTACGGAGCTTTGTCTCGAGGAGCCTACTGCCCTGGGCCTGGCCACGCCCCGCTGACTGTGTCCTCCACGAAGCACCCCGAGCCCCGCAGCCAGGCTGGCTCCGGGCGAAGGGGCAGCCCGTGCAACACCATCCTGTTGGCACAGCCTGGAGGTGCCACCTGAGAGGAGCGCCAGGTCCCGCTGCTCTAGCATCTCTGGGGACTTTGCTCTGAGGTGCCAGCTTTGCCTGTGTCTCCGGGGAAGTGGAGACCGGGCAGCACGTGACGCCCAGTGAGGACAGAGGTCGTCTCGCCTGTCCCCACGAAGTCTCTGCTCTGCCATGAGGGAATGGGGTGCAGCATGGGTTTGGGGGTGCACGGGCCCAGCAGCTCTCGGTGCCAAAAGTGAAAAATCCCCTCACTGTGTCGATAAATGGGCTTTCTGGGGAAAGGAACTGAGAAAAAAATCACCAGAACTCACGAGACAAGGGAAATAATTCTTAGCTAAAGGTCCCGGAGGAAGGAAATCCTTCTTCTTGTGCTGAGCCCAAAGGCTTCCTGGAAAGGTGTCCCATCGGAGGTGGGGTATGTGGCCCCAAATGCAGGGTCCAGCTTGGGCAGAACAGGGATGGCAGTGGGCCCATGGGCTGGGTTGTCCAGGCCGAGGCCCCTCTCCTCAACGGTGCCTGGCCACACCCTGTGTGGTGAGGGGTCATGACTTAGGAAGGACAGATGGCTCAGGTGGGCCCGCATGTGTCCCAGGGGCCGCTGTGCAGCTGCCCCATCTGCACCCCCCCTCGGCTGTACCCTCGTGCCCACCGCCCACCCATGCGCTGACCCAGAGTCACTGCCGCTTGGGCCCCTCAGCGTTCCTGCCTTGTGTGTTGGAGATGTAGCCTATTTTACTCTCCATGCCCCCACTCACCTCTAAACACCCCCACCCCCACACAACCGCACACCGTCACACACGCTGGTGAGTGAACGTTTGGCCTCAGAGGTTTTGTAAGCCGAGGGTCCTTGCCGTGAGACCACCCAAGGCAAACTAGGGGTTTGTTTCAAACCGTTGCCCCCGATTCGAAGAAAGCACTGGATCTGGAGGCGGCGGGAGGACCAGTGGAGGGACACCCTGCAGCCTTTGTGTGGCCCGTTGTCCCCATTAGGAAACAGTGTGGCAAGGAGGACCCCCACCCCCGTGCCTGTCTGATGCGGAGCGGTCTCCACAGACCAGCTGGGAGAAAAGGCATCGGTAGAGGGCCCGTGGGATTGCTTGGCAGCACACTGCCGCCCAGAGCGGCTGTGCACCGAGACAGGCAGGCGGCACTCAGCGCCAGCAGCCTGGCCGTTCACACCTGCACTTCCTCTCGTTCCAGGTGCGGGTTAGCATGAGCACCTCAGGTATGTGCAAGGATTCTTCAGGAAAAAAGAGAAAAAAAACCCAGAAGCCTGATCAGAAATTACCTTACTGGTAGTAGAACCTAAATTCATGAAGATTTATAAAAATAGATTTCTTTGAAATGCCAGGCAAGAGATCTGGAAGCGTGCTGGCAGGCTGGGTGCTGGGGACCAACCTGCGCCAGGTTCTTCTTACGTTAATAAATATTCATTTTGTTTTTTGGGGGGATTCCAAGTCCTAGGCAGAGGGCCCTTAGTGTAGAAGTGAGATCTATTTCTGTAGCAAGGATTTGGGGTTCTGAAGTATCAGGTATTCTTTTCTAAAAAATGTGACTCTTTCCTAGTAATTCAAACCTCCGGGGGGCTGCAGGGTGACGCATGGGCCACACCTTTTCTTCCCGGAGCCGAGGAGCCAAGCCAGGTGCCCTCCCCGCCTCGGCCGCCTCTTCCTGGACACGTAGGAAAGGTCCATTCAGTGTTGATCGTGTTCTGTTACACTGGAACCAACAACAAGCCAGGAGTCTTATTCAAACCATGTAGTGAAGGCGTTTTTTCCTGGTTTTTACCTTTTTTTTTTACCCAAAGAGTCCGTATTTTAAAGGGACTGCATGTCCCTTTGATGCCTGCAGCCCATCCTGGGATGCATGGCCACCGGGTGTCCAGGCGGCTCCGCCCAAAATCCCTGGGAAGATGACGCCATGATTAGTATTTTAAAAACCTATTTTCCACTTGTGCTCAATTTAGTGAATTTGGGGCTTGAAAAACCTTAAAATAATTTTTCTTCATCTGGAAGAGAGAAATATTGCTCACAATAGCTAAAAATAAATGCTTTGTCATCTAACAAATATTTTAAACCAGACCAGCAGATAAGCTCCCAAGACGCTGCGCTTATTTTTAAGACAAAAAGAGAAGGGTGGGGGCAGGGAGGGACCCTCAGTTGCAGCTGTTTGCAGAGTTTGGGCGCAAATATTCTCTCATTCCTTTGCATGATTTCGATAAAATTAGGTCAAAGAAGTGTTCATTTGAAAACAGAGCTTTGTCATATTATCTACAACACATGTCTAGCAAATTTATGAATCCAGCACTCATCGGCGCAAAGTCCCCGCTCCTAATGAATGGTTTAGACAGCATTGTCATCAATTTTCCGCAGGTGCAGCCGAGGCAATCAGTCACTTCAATCAAAGCCCGTCAGCTCTGTCATTTTCGCGCCCGCGTCGCGGGGCTCAGCGGCGCCGCAGCCTGGCCTGCACTTCCGCCCATGACCTGCAGGTGGTGCTTTCGAGCAGCGCTGTGCCCTGAGCCCTGCGTGGATTTCACAGCACCCTTTTCGTCTTCTTTTTTCCCTTTACTTTGTACTAACATCATATTTCTTTTGTGATGTTATGGAGATAAAATTGCACCGTGTGTTTTAACCTGCACGACAACAATCTCTTATGGCAAAAAGGGGGAAAGGGGATGCATGCATGCAGACGAGTTAGAGTGGAGGTTTGTTGGGTGGGGCTGGGTGGGCTGGGGTGGGGGCACTGCCCGCTGCCCTGGAGTCCTCGCCCCCCTCGCCCTCCCTGCCCGGCCACGCGGCGCCTGCGTTTGGCCTCTGCGTTTGGAGCCGCTGCCTGGAGGGTTCAGATGGCAGAGCCAGGCCACCTTCCTGGTCCCTCTTACCTGCTCCTGGCAGCCTCTGGCCTGTTCCCCAGGGCCCGCTGGGCTGGTGTCCAGAGAGGCACGTTTTATCACAGCCTGGCGATGGGAAGGACACGCCTGCCTTTGCATCCCTCGAGCTGCTTCTCCTCAAAGGGTGAATAGCCCCTCCAACCCCTCTCGCTCACCTTAACGGACTCGAGAAGGGTCCTACGAAGGAAAAGTGGTGGCTTCCCCGTATCACTGAAAAACAGCCTTGGGAACCACGCACTACAGTCTGAAAAGGATTTCAAAGGCGTGCACGACACACAGGGATGCCTGCACACCCACAGACGAACGAGCCAGGCTGCACCGTGAGAGCTGCGGCAGGTGCCGTGTGAGACCCTGAGACCTACGCACAGACAGAGAGCACTTCGCCCCCGCGCCCCGTGGTGAATAGCGTTAACCTTTGCAGTTTGCCAAAACTCAGAGAGTTTTCCTTCCCCCTTCGTTTCCGGAGGGTGGGGACTGCAGATGCGGGCGCACCGAGCCCCCTCATGGTGTCTTGGCCTCTTTTTGCTCACGGCAGCCGGACGGCTTGGCAGGAGACAGGCACCAACATTAGCTTATTTAGATTAGGGGGTCACTTTTATGGGCAGACACTCCTGAATTTATTTAGCTGGCCTGGAGACTGCTCAGGTGTTTTTCCCTTGCGGACACCGCCCCGGGTCAATTACCCCAATGGGGCTGCGGCCGCCTTAGAGAACGCATGCGGTTTCTGAAGAATGCAAATTCTAAGGCCTATAATAAAAATGTACTTTTTAATAACCCGTGGTGTCACTTGGCAAATAGCTTTGATGTAGGCTCGCTGCCTGCATGACGCTGGAGCCACCTCTGTCACCCGCACCTGCGTTTACAATACCTTCCCTGAGAGAGCAATTAGGGGCCGGCGGAGGCTGAGCTCCTGCTAATATTTGAAAGTGCGTGTTCCTCTGCCGCGAAGGGGAAAGGGCTGTGATCATCTGTGAGGAGAGGGAAGGATCCCACCGGCTCCCGCCCCCTCGGCACCTAATAAAAATGCAGTGGGGAGCCTGGAGTCTCCAGGGTTGCCTTTTCCGCGGAGAAATGAAGACCGCCACACAGCAGCCAGCGGGCTCGCCGGGGGGGCTGCGCGTGGGCTCCCTGGTACAGTGTGAAGTTAAATGGTTCTGTCTGCTTCTTCTCTCGTTTGTGTCACTTGTTAAAGATCCCTCACAAGGCACCTGCCTGGGCTCCTTCCCGTTTATTACGACGGAGCGGAACCAGTCCGGGTGCACGGCGGCTGCCTGCACCGCCTCCCAGGGCCTGTGGGTTAGATCTTTAAAAAAAAAAAAAAACCCAAATAGAAAAACATTTGGTTTTCATGTAACTGTAGGCCTTGTAATAAAAGGTGAAGTGACGCTGAGTGTCCATAAATCAGAGGAATGGGCACACGGGAAAGAATCAACAATCCAGTTACAGCGTGTGTGGTCTTCCGGAGGTGTTTTGTGTTGCGCGTGCGTGTGTGTGTGTGTGTGTGTGTGTGTGTGTGAGAGAGAGAGAGAGAGAGTGTGAGCGTCTGCTGGCGTTTCTCAGAGATGGCAAATATTTCCACATTTGGTTTTTCTTCCTCTCGAATCCAAGAGAGAATTTCTTTGTTGTTCCTGTTGCTGTTTCCTTTCTAAAAGGACGGAAATGAACACCGCCTTCTCTCCCCGCCCCCCATGAATTTGTGGTGAAAAGACTGCACTGTGTTTTGACGAAGCCGGGGGGATGTTTTATTAATCGGAGCAGAAATGAAAGCACTGCGTCTGTAGAGGGGCCCGGCCGCCCAGGTACACGGGGAGCCCGGTAAAAGCGTTGACCAAGCACTCTGTGCGCAGACAAATGTCTTCTCATTGTGTGATGCGTGAAGGGCCGTGATAGATGGCTTCCAACAACAAAGCGTGGCCACAGAGACAAAATTAGTGTTGTTTTAATTACCCGTGTCTGTAATGTTCTCTATCCATAACTGCCCGCAGCAGGCTGTCGCAGGGGACCCGGAGGCAACCCCACGCAGCTCCCGTCGGCTCCCGGGCCACTGCGGCCCCCTTTGAGGAAAGTTTCACGCTTTGCTCGAAACGTTTACTTAGAGCAAAAAAAAAAAAAAAGGTTTCTTGTTGAAGAGAAGCACCTTTATCTTCTTTCAAAGCAAAGAACAAGCAGATCTTCTTTAACGCAGGTCAGAATACTGGGCAGGAAGGGGAGGCGGCCCTGACATTCTCCAGCCAAAGTTTACCCTCGCAGAGAGGAGCTTCCTGTCCGTCACAGACGTGGCACCACAGGAAGGAGGGCTCTTCATGTCTGAAGCCTCCTTGAGCAGAGACGGGCCGCACTTCAGACATGAGTGAGTGTGTATCTTGTGAAGATGAAGTCTCTCTTACTTTCTGAGCTTGCGGGAGATGAAAGATAGACCGGCTTCTGGAAACGGCCTGCGTGGCACGTGCTATAAATGAGCAGAGGAAGCAATGGAGCTAATAGATTACAGTAATTATCCAATCTTTGGCTAGTTTGTATTGGCAAACTATAAATACAGTACACACTAGAACAAGGTGCTTACAGAATGTACATGAAAGGTCATTGTAATTTGCAAGTCGCTAGTCATTAGAATATGCTAAAAACCGTTGCTTCAGGGCTCAGATTTTAATGATGAATACATTGATTATTAAGTAGCAGAGGAAAAATGTCCACGCGCGGCTGCGGTGTGATGATAGGTCGCTTTATTTTGGGAAGGAAATCAACTCAGCTTCAGAACGCATGCATTGAGGGATATAATTGCGGTGAGGAAAATTCCTCCAAGGAGCTTGGCACATATTAAAAGCAAAAACTTGAGACATGTTTGTGATAAGATTACTAATAAATCTCTGGTAAGTCTTAGACTCCTGACAATAACACAGCAGCACAGTTTTCCATCTCCCCCAAGCTGCAGAATTTAAGATCAGTCACAAACCATCTAAATTACAGCGGATGCCAGACAGATGCGGCACTGGACGGGGCCGCTCGGCGTAAATCTCCCGTTCCTTCTATGCAAATTAAACTCCATTTTAAAAGATAATTTTTCACATTGTGATCGCCTTCCTTTGCAAAATGCTGGTGATTTTTTAACGGAGAGGAGAAGCTGTGCTCCAGCCCCCGGAGTGCTTTCACAAGAGAGGGGCCGCCAGAGGAGCCTGCGACCCCCCACCCGTGGGAGGTGGGGCCCCACCTCCCCCGACGTGGGAGGAGTTTGGGATCCAGTTGGCCGGGAACTGTCTCCCCCGAGCCCAGCAGCTGCCCTGGCCGCCACCGGCGCGGCCTGGCCCGTCTGTGGGCAGATTCTGCCTCTTGCCCCGCAGAGTTGGGAGCGAGGCCGGCTGGTTCTGGGATGGCCCCTCCCCTCCCCCAATGCTCCCAGTCCCCGATTCTCCCGGTTGGCTTGACATGTCCTCACTCACCTGGGTTTCCTAAGAGCATTTTCCGAAAAGGGAGGTCGCTGCAGAAGTGGCCTGTGGCCCTGAACTTGGAGCCCACAGTCACCTTTGTCACCTTTGTCGGTTGGCTGGTTTGCTCTGTGCAGGCCCAGGTGCCCACAGGGGGGCCGACGGTGCCCATCGGAGCCATGCTCGGGCAATGCCCGTCTCCCAGGCCCGGAGTTTCCACTGCAGGGCTGTTGGCGGGAAACTCGGAGACAATTAAAAGGATTTTAAAGAGCGGGGAGAGCCTGCTATTTCTGAAAGCTAGGACACCACCATGTCACTCATCGCCACCTGTGGTCCACACACATGCCGGTCCCCTTGGGTGGAACCAAGGGGCAGTGAGGCCCTGCAGGTCCCCGGGGACAGGCACGCTGGCCGCATGGACCTGGCGGGGGAACAGAGTGAGGTTTCCACAGTGCACCGTGCTCACTGGGTACAGTGGGACCACAGGCAGGATGGCAGTGCGTCCCCTCCACCAGTGCGTCCCTTCCGCCAGCGACACTGGACTGGAAGTCTGGGCCTGGCCAGAGCCTGAGCCCATCCACCCTGCTGCTTGGGGCCGGGACCGCCACCTGTGCGTCTGTTGTTTTCTTGGGCAGACAGAGGCAGGTCCCAAGGAAGTGGTGGAGCCTCAGCACTTCTGTGTGTGTGTGTGTGTGTCTTCGTGGCCCGCAGCCGTGTGCAGGAGCACGCGTTCTGCAAGTGAGCGCCCTTGAAACGAACACCGAGAGCTTGCGGATCAGCCGGGATCGATGCCCGACCAGGCGGCAGGGTGGGCGGGTCTGGGGGGGGGATGCTGGGGATCCCCTTGGGGATCCAAGCCGCAGCACCCCACGGGGTGAGGATATAAACCTGCTTCACCATCTCTGCTTCCCACCTCGTGGATACTTCCTGCGTGGGTGCCCGTGTACAACAGGTGCTTCTGAGGAAGACGCTTGCAAGTCAGGGACAAACTCCAGGCTGGGAACTCGGGTCTCAGGGACAGCTTGGTGGGGCGGAGTGGTCACGGGCAGCTCCGCAGTTCGCACGCAGTGTCTTTCCGCGGCTTGCCACGGGGAGAAGCAGGGTGGTTGGGCCTGGGACGCTGGCCTGACCTGCAGGCTTCTTCAGTGGCGGCCGCCCTCGCCGTGGGGCACGAACCCAGCCAGGCTGCCCTGCCCTCAGTGAGCCCTTCCCCCCAGGGGACCGACCTGTTGTCAATTGCGTGTTTTCACTAGAAGGCCCGGGTCCCCTCCCCTGCCAGCCCTGTCTGTGACAGGATCCGTCTCCACGTTCCCGCTCTCGGTGCCTGACGCGTGTTACAGCCACCAAGGTGGAGTGGCTGCTTTTCCCGGTCTGCCTACTCGGCGTAGGGAGCCCTCAGGAGCGTCGTGCATTTTTCTTTTTTTCTGCTTTGCCCTTTTTTTTGCAGCTTTAAAATACTCCCCACCCCCTTGCCCCCCAAATCTTTAAGGTTTGCTTTTAGGATGCACTTGTTGTACTGTGTGTAATTAGCCTGTTACAGACATATTAATTAACATGTTGGAAATGTTTTCTTTATTAATGAGAAATTCACACATTCCATTTAAATTAATTTGTGTAGTTTAAAATTAATTTATCGTGGCCTTTGATGACCTCAAATCTACTAAGACAAAACCGGAGTATTGTACTAACTGTTAAACCATTCATTAAACATTTTATGCAAATAGTGTTTGTTTATAAACAAATTAACTGCAAGGATTTTCAAAACAGGTGCTGTGTTGTGAATGCGTACTAAATGATGTGGTGCTGAAAGAATTAATTAGACCTTCAGATGTAATTAGTCGCAATAATTTGTGTGATTAGCGGCTTGGTTAGAAGGAAGACAGCACATTGTGGCTCTGAGTCCCGGCTGTGGCTTTGTTTCTCGTGGGGCGAGCACAGGCCTCCTCCTCCTCCGGGATCGTTGTCACAAAACCGCTGACGTCACTGGCGGTCACGGCCAAGTGTCCTGTGTGGGGAGCACCATGGGTTCACCCCTGTTCCCCCTGTTCTCCCTCGGTCTCTTCCCACGTGCAGCCGTGAGAGGTGCCCCGGTTGGTCCCCACCTTTACCAATTTTTAAAGGAGAAAGTTGACAACCCCAGGTCTCTCCGTCCCTGAGGTGAATGACGACCCGTGACGCTCTGAGGGTGGAAGATGGAGCACAATTACTGGGAGCGAAACACCCTGTGCCACGAGACCGGCTGTTAGCGCCGCGAGAGGCGGCAGCAGTGTCTGATGTCGCCGTGGAAGCATCTCCCGTTCTTGCAGGAGACGGCCTGCCGCCGTGAGCAGCTCAGTGCACGGGCTCCAGACATGCCCCTGTCGCACTGACGGCGTGTTGACGTGCGTCCGTGTTCTGGGCCGAGGCCACGCAGAGGCCGGGGCCGAGGCACTCAGGGGTTTGTGCTATCGGGCCACGTGGGGGAGAGGCAGTTCCCCACGTCTCCCAGCTGGGGTTCACTCTGGGAAATAGACCAGAATTATTCATCCACTCCTTCGTTCACTCACTGTGTGCTCTGGGGGGGGGGGCAGGGGAGTTTCATGCAGACACACAAGGAATTCTTTCAGCTGATTTCGGCGGTGAAGAACTGTGAAGACAATACAATACCATCACCTGAAGATGATGGGTTGAGAGGGGCCCAGGGGGGGTCCCCTCCTCGAAGGCTTGCAGCGCTCTATTTTAGCGGGAGGGCGCTGTGACCGTAATGCACGCCGATTGGTGTGTGTGGGGTGTGTCGCTGACACAGCACGTGTGACAGCACCCGGCACGGGTCTCTGGGAGAAGTGGGTGCCCAGTCCCTGAGCCTTGTGGGCGGTCGCAGGCTCCTGAGCCGCGTTCACAGGGTCGCGTCTTGACAAGTCCCAGGGAAGAACGTGGGTGACTGACTGCGCCTCCTTCCAGCACTCAGTCTCTCTGAGCAGCTGTCACTCTTGCGCCCTTCCAGAGGCGACGGTGACAGCCCGGGCAGAGGCAGCGGGTGACAGATGAAGGGGTGGGCCTGGCATCTNGAGGGGCAGGGGAGTTTCATGCAGACACACAAGGAATTCTTTCAGCTGATTTCGGTGGTGAAGAACTGTGAAGACAATACAATACCATCACCTGAAGATGATGGGTTGAGAGGGGCCCAGGGGGGTCCCCTCCTCGAAGGCTTGCAGCGCTCTATTTTAGCGGGAGGGCGCTGTGACCGTAATGCACGCCTATTGGTGTGCGCGGGGTGTGTCGCTGACGCAGCACGTGTGACAGCACCCGGCACGGGTCTCTGGGAGAAGTGGGTGCCCAGTTCCTGAGCCTTGTGGGCGGTCGCAGGCTCCTGAGCCGCGTTCACAGGGTCGCGTCTTGACAAGTCCCAGGGAAGAACGTGGGTGACTGACTGCTCCTCCTTCCAGCACTCAGTCTCTCTGAGCAGCTGTCACTCTTGCGCCCTTCCAGAGGCGACGGTGACAGCCCGGGCAGAGGCAGCGGGTGACAGATGAAGGGGTGGGCCTGGCATCTACAATCCGCTGTCAGTTCTGTGCGTGTGCACGCCTTGCTGATTCTGAAACCTGCGTAGTGCCAGAAGGAGTGGAACAGCCTACAGGGCGCTCGTGTGCCTGCGGACGCCGGGTCGTGGTCCCTCCAGTGCCGGGCTGAGTGACCTGGGGCATGGGCGCCAGGAATCAGTGCTTCTACTGTTGACCTCGAAGGGATGGAGGATTTAGAAGTGAAACTTGTGAGTGTCCACAGGACCAATGCTTTGGTGGTCGCGGTGGGTTGGATTCCGTCTGTCCTCCTTTCCAGCTGGTGTTTGCCGAGCTGCCCCTGACTTAGGTCCCACCCGAATGATGTTTGAACTTGAACCGAATGACCACGTGTGTGTCGTCAGCGGCCGCACTGCGCCACTCCGGGCAGTGAAGGATGGAGAGTCAAAGAGAGTGGCCACTTGATTAAAGCGGACAATCAAGGAAAGTTCTGGGAGACGGAGGGGAGGGGCCGGCCTGCTAATTTATGTGGACTGGATTCCAATGGCGAAGGCCCTTTTTTCTCCCTCTGAAACTTTTAAGAAATTAGGTTTTAAAGCTGCAACGGTACAGCACTCAACTTAAAACAGAGGCAGATTGGATTTTATGGGGCTCCCTCGCACGTCAGCACTCTCTGATATTGTGCCTGCTGGCGGCAGGCTCGGGGGTGGGAGGTGGGGAGGCAGGTTCCTGGGAAGGGCATCGAGAGCAATGCCGGGCTGGGCTGGGGGGCGCGTTATGGCTGCTCTCCTCTGGCCTTTGCACGCCCATCCCCTCCGGGGACTGCGATTGTGGGACATATTTCCTAAGGTCTCAGGAGCTCCGCTCACAGGTACCATCCTGTCCTGCAAGATTCACCGCGGCTGCTCACCTGACACCCCAGGCACCATCAGTGATCTTTCCCTCTGAAACAACCTCCATGGCAGCATCTATGTGTTGTTGTGACATGCATGTGTGTCCTTGGGCAAGTGCCTGGTGTGTGCAGCCTAGCACCTGCCCAGCACCTGCCCAGCACCTGCCCTGCACCTGCCCAGCACCTGCCCAGCACCTGCCCAGCACCTGCCCTGCACCTGCCCTGCACCTGCCCAGCACCTGCCCAGCATCTGCCCAGCACCTGCCCTGCACCTGCCAAGCACCTGCCCTGCACCTGCCCTGCACCTGCCCAGCACCTGCCCTGCACCTGCCCTGCACCTGTCCATGGGAGCCACTCATAGGATTGCCCGAGGAGACAGAGCCCCAACCTAGTGCCCAGCGTGCACACTCCTGACAGAGCAGAGGGCTCCTGGCTCCTTCCACATCTGTGTGGGGGAGCAACCACACCCTCCCACAGGCTGGTCCCAACGTCTTCTCTCCCAGGCTGGAGGAGGGCTTGCTTGTACCTCATGGATGGTTCTGTGAGTACATGTCAGATGTTTTAGAAATCTCATCTGATCGCTACCAGGGAAGACCCAAATAATCGTCCTGGTTTTCCCTTCCTGGTGTGTTCTCTGTTGTAAGCCTCAGTCTCCCCCACTGTCGGCAGAGCAGATCTTGTGTGTTAGGGTTTCTGCCCAACCTGGTACTTTAGGGGCCTATGTGGGGCCTTGAGAAAAATCACAGAACCAGGGGACAAGGGAGACCAAGGTATTTTCTTTGTTTGGCTATGTCTTCTTTAATTTTCAGCGACCCACTTATTTTGGGTCATTTTGTTTCTCTTTCTCTCTTTCTTGTCACGGTGATATATGAAAAATCAGTGTTAAGAGAAGAGCTCATAGAATGATATTTGGACTTGAACAGAATTCGATTCAAATATGTGCTCCAGCGTGTTAGGGGAGCGGGGTGGACGAGGGCACATTCGCCGAGACTCGGGTGCCCGGGGCTGGGCAGGAGGCGCAGGGAGAGAAAGGGGGTGTCCAGAGAACCCTGCCTTGTCAGTCGGGGTCGGGCCCCTGGGACACAGAAGTGGTGGCTGTTTGGTGGGAGAGCTCGGGCTCTGTCACAGACGAGGAAGTGACCTGAGCAGACATAAGGATTCCTACAGACAGTCGTCTTCAAAGAGCCAAGCGATCTTCAGTGTCTGCGAAGCACACAGGCTCCCGTTGCCGTCTTCACTGGTAGGTGCACCTGGGGCCCTGTTTCACGTTCACTGGGCTGAAGGTGACCTTGAGGGCTGGAAGGAAGGGGGTTGAGGTGGGCGGAGAGATGTCTGAGAATAATGGGGAAGCAACATCCTCGTGGAAGTGCCTGAAAATCTTGGGGTCCTTGTGGAAAAACTCCGCAGGGGAGATGACTTGGTGGGGGGTGTCGGGCTTGGCGTAGGTCCCACCTCCGCCTGTGGCTCAGAGGGGTGGCCTCTGGGCTGAACTTGTGTGGGGATAATGTCTAGCTGCCTCTTCCAGGAGCAGCGAGGCCTCGGACCGATGCTCAGCAGGTGGGGGTGGGGGTTGTGACTAACCATCTCCAGGCGCCCGTTCTGCTTGGGGGCTGTCGTGTCTCTGCCTAATTCCTACATTTCAAAAAAAACCTAGGTGTTTTTCAAAGGTGCCATTGGGGAACTGTGTCTCGTTATGTGGTGGGTTCTACCCGAACACTGCTGACGTCAGGAGACAGGGAGAGACGGAGCGAGTGGTGTGAGCAGCGTGGAAGGAGGGGTTCCCTGGTCTGGCTCAAAGGCAGGTGACAGTCACTGCTCCTCAGTCCAGTCAGCAACCCTGGTTGGTAAGGATGGCCCTGCCCTGAGCACTGCCCTCCCCCAGGGCTTGGCTTCTCCCTGGAAATCCCTTCTCCGTCGGGGGCACCGTGATGACCCCACTGAGCCCAGCCTTCCATCTGGCCTCCTCAGGACCCGTGCCCGAGGGTCCCCGCCACCGGTGAGACGGGAGGCGGGCCAGAGGGACTGTGTCTCTGGTTGGTCCTTCGGCGTCAGCAGATGGGAGCCCGTGTCCAGAAGTAATTGTATTAGGCAGCATGCTGGTCCGGCGGACGGTCTTTACGAGCCCCGGTGACAAAGAGTGCTCCAGTGATTATAGGAGTTTTATTTTCATCTGGTTTTTATATTGCTATAAATATTTTTGCATTTACCAAATAAAGTGGTTGCTATGTACAGATCATAACTTCTGGGACCTAAATTTGCTTCAGCTGATAGGCAAATTATAGACTACAATATGTGATCAAACAGCAGAGTGGGGAACTTAAATAGAGCGAGCCCTAAGGACGAGGCCGCTGCAGACCGTGGGGGAATGGAGTAAGTGGGGGTTTCAGCAAAGCTTGTGCCGGTTCCAGCAGATAAATTACGCTCTGCCTTTTTGTATCTCTTTGGGACCGTACTACATAAATTATGACCAAATATAATTTAGGCCATCAGCCTATATTTCTGAACATCCATCTTGTACATTTTAAGTACAAAATTACCATTTTGCAGAAGTATAAAATTGAGACAAATTTTTTTCCATCTGTGCCTTTAACTTCCGAGTACTTTATAGCAGCGAAGGGCGTGCGAGCTTTGGTGCCGTCCAGAGGGGCCATCGGCCCCACGGCCGTATAACTGCGTTAGGAGCTACATAAACGGGAATCGAGTTCGGTGGGGGGGGGGGGGTGGAATGTGGAATTATGTATTCTTTCTTAAATGGAGATGTAACTTTTATGTAAAACGGCTCCTCTCTGTTTCCCCGAGTGGGCGGACTGTTTACACATTCCAAGGCGCTGATGCTGATGCGGGCCTCTGTGTTTATGGAGAGCCCTCGGCAAACAGGCGGAGCAGGGCCGAGGGGGCGCACTTGGGGGCCTTCCGGAGACCTCTGGCTGTTGTGGCCTGGACTTGAACTCTCGTGGGGTCCACGGAGATGGCAGGGGACCCTGGGGGGCCCATCTACTGTCACCCGACCTGCACCTCAGCTTTCTGAGCAATGTTGGGGGGCCCCGGGGAGCCCTGGTGCCGTGGGCCCCAGGGAGGGGGCACAGGGCTGCCTGCATCTCAGGAGACCAGGGTGGGGGGGGCAGGGGCGGGGTGGTGGGCGCAGGCCATTTCCTTCCATCTGCCGGACAAAGGGAGGATTCCCAAGGGTGTTGAAAACCGTAGGCCGGGGACAGGGTGGCCCCTGGGATGGGTTTTCTTAAGGCCTCAGGGGTGCCAGACAGCTGGGCATCCAGGGGGGCTTTCTCCCGGGTCGGATGGCCGGTCGTCTGTGCCAAGGAGGGCAGGCAGGGAGGGTGTGAGACGGCACTGTTTCCCCTCAGCGCGCAGCCCCTCGCCAGCCCCCCAACCCCCACACCCACAGGGTGCTTTTCAAAGAGCGTGGAGACTCAGCTTCCTTAGCTTTCTTTGTGCCCTTGGGTGTCGTGGGGCAGGAGTGGGCTGTGGGGCGGGGGATGTGCTGTCTCTGTGTTAACCCTTGCCCTGTGCCTCGGTTTTCCCACTCATGGGGTGGAGGTGGAGAAGGCGACTTCTTTGTTCCTTTCCGCCCTGCGCTCCGTGGTCCTGCCTCCCCGTCCTGGAGTTTGCTGAAGTGTCAGTCCGCCTGCTGCTCCTGCCGGGCGGGAGGCTCCGGGTGGCAGTCACGGGTTCCAAGGCAGCAGAAGGTCCCCAAACTGGAGGCAGGTGGTTTGTGGGGGACCATGAGGGACCCGACTTTATAGATGAGGGATGCCGGAATGCAGGGTGGGGACATGTTGAAGGGGGTGCGGTGTCAGCCCTGCCTTCAGAGCAAGGGCTCTGCAGAGAGCCCCCCACGTGGCAGTGGGGACCACTGTGGGGATTCGAGTCCTCTGAGCTGTCTTACCGGACAAAACCGAGGGGCAGGGCAGGGATGGCCGGCCGGCACAGGGTGTGCCCCACGCTTGGGCTTCTCTCATCAGTGCCCAAGACCTTTGCCTCAGCTTTGTCCTGCAAACTTGATCTTGGGCGTGGTTATCGGGGGGCGGGGGCTGTTGTCCACAGCAGTGTTGGCAACAGCAGACAACAGGCTTCGATGGAGTGAACCATCTGGGGAGCCGGGGAGGCCTCAGCCGCTGTCCTCAGGGCCACTCGGAGCTCGTAGAGCCTTCCAGCCCCGTCCCTGCGACACACTCAAGGTGCCCAAGACCTGAGCCTGGGACAGGGAGGCCAGTCCTGGCACGGCTGGGCAAGGAGCCGGGAAGTGAAATACAAATTGAAAATACCAATCGCCGGGGCCAGAGTCTCCATGGGCAGCGTTGCTGGGCCCGGGCTTCCACCCCAGCCTTAAGCTAAGGAGCTGGGGTGCACAGAGGGCCAGCATGCAGGCTGCACCCAGAAACCAGGGCCTCGGGATGAGGACGGTCACTTCCCCTGCCACCACAGGCATGCACCCCAGTTTCCTCTCGCGCCCTGTGCTCCCGCGGAGAGACGAAGCCCTGCCCTTGTTCACGCGGCACCCTGTTTGTTCCCGGCGCGGAACAGCGACCCGCCTCAGCCCCCCTCTCCAGCCTCCCGGAGGGCGACCCCGCAGCCCAGTTCCTCCCCTGATTATCTTGAAGCCTGTCAGGCGGCTGGGCTCCCCCTCCTCTGCTCTTTCTCCCTAATAGACATGAAACAGTCCAGTCAATAATATTTTACTCGTCTTCCCGCCGCGTGTCTCTCCTTCTGATCGGTTTGGGCGGGTTTGACTGCAGAGAGTCAGGAGGGGGGTTAAGATCTGAAAAGTTCAGCCAAATGTTATCAGCCTCCGAGATGTAGCTGAGGGAAAGGCCCCCCGGCCCTCGGCGACTGGAGCCAATAACAGCCGCGATTCGCTGATAGCATCACCGCCTGTCAAAGACCCGGCGTTCTCGGCTCCTCTGTAAACGCAAACACCTGTCCCCAGTCAAGCGGTGATGGTTATCCCTTCCCCTGTCATTCCCCGAGGATCCTCGAAGGGGCTGCCAGGACGTCCGGAGCTGTGAGTTGATTTATAAAGTGAAGGGTCTCTCCGAAACTTTGGCCCGGCTGGGAACACGGGTGGTAGCGTGCCTCCGCTCCGGGGGCTGTCGTGCGGCCTGGCAGCGGTGAAACCGACAGTCGTCCTCCAGTTACCTTTTGAACCGCTGGCACCAGCGGCCTGAGCCATGGGAACCGGAAAACGGGGCTTTGGTGAACTTTTACGGCCTGCAGGGCCCTCCCCCGCCCCACCCCCGGCCAGAGCACGCTGGGTACTTGTCTGAGATTTTTGTGTGTGGTGAGCGAGATCAAAGGGTCTATAAATAGTGTCAGAACACAGTATATACATCGCGGAGATACTTTCAAGATGCAGCAGGCAAGTTCCAAACTGAGATAAACCGGATTTCAAGGAGCCCCAAGCGTGCCGGGCACGATGCTGATGGCGCGGGCCCCCCGTGGGAGCCCGGTGGCTTCCGGGCTTCACTCATCAGCCCCTGTGACCTGGAGCCGAGTGAGGCGGCCAAACCCCGTCCGTCCTCCCAGGCCCCCTCGGTGGCCCCTCCACATGTGGAGCTGGGGCTGTTTCGGTAACAGACACCCGCACATGTAAGCCCGAGCTGCCCAGGCCCGAGGGTCAGTCCGTGCTGTCCCCTCGCCTGCGGGTCCACCGGCCTGCATGCGACTGTCAAACTTGTTGGCTCAGCCCCTGGCCGGCAGTCTGGGGACAGGCGGGGAGAGGACAAGAGGCTGGGGCTGGGCCGCAGGGCAGGAGTGGGGTGGTGGTTGGGGGGCCACCGCTTCCATCTGGCCGAGCTGGCTTGACCGTGCTCTCTGGTTGAACTCGAACGGCATCGCCGGTTCTTCCCTGGGAGTTTGGTCCGAGGGCTCCATCGTCGCGCCAGCCAGTTCCGGAAGGTGACTCTCTCTGTGCCTGGGGAGCCCTCGCTGCGGAACTCTGGCCTGGGAGGGGAGGGAAGAGAGGCGGCCCAGGGCATGTTCGTGAGCTTCTGCCTGGCGGTTGGGACGCCCTCCGCTGCGTGCTCCGCTGTGGTCGGCTGGGGACTCACCCACCAGCTCCTGCCTGGCGCGTGCTCTTGGCAGAACACGTGTGGCACGGGCACTGGAACTGTGACCGCCAAGGGTCACGGGGGGGCCCTGAGTGCTGTGTAAAAAGACCACCGTGCTCCAGGCTCTGCAGCTTTGTCCCCCACTGTGGTGGGACGACACACTGGGTGGCAGTGGGATTTGTGGAGCAGGTGCCAAGAGCAGGCTGCCGGTGTAGCTTGGCCTCGGTTCTGTGCCAGCTCAGTGGCGGCTGCATCAGTCGGAGGTCAGTACAGCTGGATGTGGGGTGGACGGATGGACAGATCTACGGGGGTGGGGTGGGGTGGATAGATGGACCGCTGTCTGAGGTGCTCCTCCATGTCGGTTCCAGAGAACAGTGACACCTGGTGTGGGCTGTCCCCAGGGGCGCCAGGGACACGTCTGGAAGGATGGGACTCACTGGGTGGGGCGGGTGCTCATTCCTTCTTTGTAGGCGTGCTCCCCCTTCACACTGGTTTCCAGGCACCCGCCTTGCAGCGGGCTCGGCCCCCACCTGACTCTGTTCCCTGCCGGGTACGTCCTTTGTGAGGGGTCCTCGCAGCCACCAGCCCATGGGGATTTAACCAAGGTTGTCTGTGAATTTACAGGGGAAAACCTGTGGCTCCTCTGGGGATGTGGTTCGGCCTCTGAGTGGTTTAACTTTTTATTCTGAAATAATTTAAGATTCATGCAGAGCTGTAGAAATAGCCCTGAGTGTCCCTGTGGGTTTTCCCACAGCCTCCTCCACCCACATCAGCATCTCCTGGAGCCGCAGTGCGGGGCCAAAGCCCAAACCTGACACCCTTGGGGCCGGGAACTGAGCCGTGGGCCTTGTTTGAATTGCAATGAGGGTTTTAAAAACTGGATTGGTTGTGGGTGGTCTGCACTCGGGGGGTGTTCTCGAGTGGGGCCCTTTGCTCACCCCCCATTCGCTGGGGACAGGTGGGGACAGGTGGGGACAGGCCACAGCCCCTCAGTGGGAGCAGCTCTCACTGGTCTGGGATGAGATTGCTCTCGGTCCGACTGCTCAGGGCCCTTTCCCATGGCGTCCTGTGAGCTGGCTGCCAGTCCTGGACATGTGGGGCGCAGAGTGGGGGGTGCTGGGTGGTGGGACCCTTGTTGCTGACTGCGCAGGCGGGGCAGGCACACGCTTGTGCGCCAACAGCAGACGCATTTTGTGTAAAAACCTACCTGGGTTCTGAGGACGAGTTCCTGTCCGTCCAGGCACAGGGCGGGTCAGGATTGAATGGAGGTGCCCTTGAACTGAAGCCTGGGACGTGGGACACGCTGTGCCTGGACAGGTGTCCACGCAGCAGAGGGCTTTGCGACACTGTCCCCAGGGCAGGACATTGACAGATTCGAGTCAGCAGACACCTTGGTGCTGTCCCAGGCAGGGCTCGGTGGGTGTGGCCCAGCCCATCTGCGAGGAGCCCTCTAGGAGTGAGGGTCCCTGTGGCCAACGGACTGGCAGCCGGGTGCGGGGCTGCCTTGTCCAGAGCTCCCCCTTCCACCCCCAGTGAAGTGACAGGCACGCGAAGTGTGGAGCCTGGGCCCTGAATCCAGCTGCTCCCCAAAAGCGTGCACTGCCCACAGCTCGGGGAGAAGCCGAGGGGGCCGCGAGGGTCTGCTCGGGGCAGTGGGGGCAGTGGGGGATGTGGGCAGGGGGCCCATGGCCGTCTGGGTGGTGTGACGAGCAGACAGTCCCCGAGTGGCTGCTGCTCCCTGGCCTCCCATGTTCAGGGATCGGTTCTGGGTCCTCTCAGTAATTAATAGTGCGGAAGTTCCAGGGCAGTCGTTTGGACCAGGCAAACGTTAAATTAATCCGACCTGCGAACACTCGGAGTGCTGCCGGGGGAGAGGTGGCTGGACAGACGGAGGGACGTGTCCCCGTCGGGCTGCCGGCCCCCCGCCCGGCACTTACAGCTCGTCAATACGGCCCCTGGAGCCGCAATAAAAAGGCTTCGACTCGCTCGTCTGCGGTGGAGGACACGGTCCACACATCGATTTCCTGGCCTGATAGAGCCCATTTACCTATTCAGCTCCTCCGTTCGGGAAGGTGGGGGGGGGCGTCCCAGGACCCCGGGGAGCAATGATGTCTGTAAGTAGGTTAGCAGATGCTCGGGAAATGTCTTCATCGGCCGCGCGGCTCGGCCCAGCCGACGCGTCTCTTTGTAAAGGAACAGGCCCCTGCAGGGTCTTGTGGGCTTCATCTGCGGAGATGCTGGACATCGAGGTGTCACCAGGCTCTGCCCTTCTGCTCAGCAGGACCGTGGAGTAAAACAGCCATCTCGCTGGCACGGAGTGTGAGGCACTTACCTGCAAGCGCGTCCCAGGCATGTGTGACTCTGACTTTGGTGAATTTGGGGGGTCGCCTGCGGAAGGCACCAGGACACCCCGGGCAGGAAGGATGTCCTCCTGCTTCTTTGCTCCAGTAATGAGGGTTCATGCCTCTTGGTCAGCCGCTTTTCAGGAAGCAGTGTGCGGATGTGCGTGGGGACCCGGGAGGCGGGGGCTGCTGACGAGTCCCTTGTCACACTGCAGGAAGTGGGACTTGCAGAGCCTGGTGACTTGCCCGAGGCCGGGCAGCAAGGTCAGGGCCGAGGCGGGGTTTGGTTTCCGGAGGTCTGCTGTGGAGCCCAAGCACGAGTGACCAGCGTCTCCCGCTCCACACACAGTGCCCCCCAGCTGTTCCCACACTGACCTGCAGCCTTCGGTTCTGCACACCTGACTCAGGCGCCAGGCTGCCTGGCTGACGTAGGAAATGCCACTTGTCCCCAACAGGGTCGTGTCTCCTTTGCTCCCAAAGGCCACACCAGCTGTGCCGGGATCTTTCATCACTGCGTTCATCTGTCTGTATTTTCGGCACCGGCTCGGGCAGTGACGACGACGAGCGGCTGTGAGGATGTCACACCGTGGTGGGCGCTGACATTCACCATCTTCCTGTTCAGCTCTGCCCTGCGGACACGGAGGAGTCAAGGCAGCTGGGTGGCATCGGCCTTTCGCCCGTCCCTTTGATCTCTTACATGGCTGTAGTGCCGGCTGGGTGCTACCTGTGGCCTTGGGTGTGGTGCCCTGGTTACCAGGCAGAGAGCAGCCTTTAACACCCGGGTGCATCTAACACGTGTGTCCAGAGAACACGGAACGTCCTAAGGTGCCGGAGAGAGAGCCGCCCCCGATGGCAAGTCTGTCCAAGCGCCTTTGTGAGGTGCAGCGAGGTGCTGGCTCCCTCCAGCCGTCGCCAGGCGAGAGGCGCAGTGTGTGCAGAGCAGGGTGGAGCCCGGCCGCGCAGGCGCAGAGAGGCCTTGCAGGTTCGACTGTTTGAGAATGGGGTGGCTCAGGCAGGAAGACTGTGTCCAGGGGGCCCTGTAATCGGTCTTTGCTTCCTTTGATGCAAAGGAAACACGGCCGGGACGGCAGGAGCACGTCCCTGTGGCTGAGTGGGGGTGCCCGTGAGCCCTGGGTGGGGCCCACACTGGGCGATGGGCTCACGGGGGCTATGGAAGGGGAGAGGTTTGTGTGCATTCCTCCTGTGGGCAGCGCCCACCAGCGGCCTGATGACTGTCCCCGGCTGGTTCCCCCTGGGGGTGGCTGATCACCTGGAGTCCCGGCCCTGCTCCGTGCTGCCCGCCCGGTGCCCCCACCCCCTCTGCACACGCGCAGCAGCCAGGAAAAGTCCAGCCCCCGGAGACTGTTTTCCACGGAGGCCCCGGGAGTCCCAGGTCTGCAACAGAGAGAAACAGTGACAAACAGGATCTGCTTGCTGTCCAGTCTGTGGTCCCCCCGGCATACAGAGTCGTGCCCTGGTGCCCTGGCTGCCTGTCTGCCCTGTTCCTGGGGTGCTGCAGGAACCAGGCGCTTGCTCCCACACATTTCCTGAAGGAAACAGGTCATGGCACCACAGGGAAGCCTCACCCAGGGCTTTCTCCAGGGCCGTGCAGACACGACCACCAGGTACCACTCGTGACGAGGGGCCCGGGACCCCTCACAGCGGGGCAGTGGCTAGGGAGACCGAGTTTGCTGCTTTAGGGGTCAGAACGGACATCCCGGGAAAGGAAGCAGGATGTCTGGGGACTTGGTGCTCTGGATGTGTGCTCCCTGTGCAGGTTTGAGGTGTGTGTTGTGGGGGAGGGGAGCCTGCAGGGTGTCCAGGGAACAGCTGGGGGGGGGCTGCTCTCGCTTGTGGAACAGACTGAGGAAAGGAGAGAGGGAGCTGCTGCTGATGGGTGGTCCGGTGGTCGAGTGGTCCCGAGACGCAGAGAAGCGGGAGCCCTGGCCCACCCTGTGGGCGTGGCGTCACCCAGCAGGGCTTCGAGGGAAGGCGGAGGTGAGGCCCCGCTGCCCCTGCCTGACAGCGCGGGTGGTGGGTGGTGGCCGGTGGTCGGCATCCCCTCCAAACAGGTGTGTCCCCACGCCTCTCAGGGGGCTCAGGCAGCAGTCTGTCCACATCCGGGCACGAACAGCGACCCGCAGTCAAAATAAAGAATAGATCAGATCAGTGGCTGGAAAATAATGACAACAACAAGAATCGCTGGAGATTTTACTTACTGTAAATGAGGTGCCTCCGAATCGTCTTTGCTCCGGCCGCCCCACTGCCCGACCCCACCTGCAGGCACATTTTCTCCTGTGCCCCCGTCCGATGGCTCCCTGACACGTGGGCCCCGGGGTCCGTCAGAGGCTTCCGCTTGCTGTCGGGCGAGCCCTGCATTCCAGGGGAGAGTCATCTATTAAATTAACTAATTCATTCAGGTGTTGACCTGTTCAATTTATTTTTTTGGAAAATTGTCCACGCTGACAAGAGCTGCATGCTGGTGAGTGGGGAGGGATGGGGACAGCCCACTGTCCCCACTGTCATGTCTCTGCAGCATCACGGTGATGGTGGAAACACTAAAATACAAGATTCCTTTTCCATCTCCACAGTGAATACTCGAGCTCTGTGGACAACGTAGACCACACACCTCAAGAAAATGATGAGATCAGGATCGTCGGCAATCTCAGCACTACGCAGACACACATGCCTGCCCACGTACAGATTTCTGTTCATTTATTTAGTAAATAAATGCGTTGCCATTTACATTCAGTTTGGTGACACGAACTTTTCCTTTGCTGTTCCAGAGGCTTCCCCCCCATAGTCAAACTGTTTATAACCCGTGTTACTCCATTTCCATGTCACGGTCCCAGGTCACGTGTGTTATTTATAACGTCGGTGGTTAACAGTTGCCTATTGAACAGAAGTTCCCGTATTTTGGACCTGGCTACGGTGGGGCTGAACTGCTCCCCTGAGACTGGCTGTTTGGATGTGTTCATCGAAGACCTGCACTTGAGCTTTTGAACTTTCTGTGTTTCTACTTGACAACTGTTTGTCCACTTGATTTGTAGAGGCTGATTACATAGGAGGGGTACCATGTTCACCACGTACACTGCTCCACATTTGTGCCTGGGGTGATGGGGGCTTTTATTGTGAAATGCGAGCCACACCTAGGAGAGGGCCGAGAACACCAGGTGCCCCGGGCCGACCCGTGCGTGCTGCCAGCACCCACACCTGCCGGGGCGCCTCCTGGTCGGCGCCCTTTCCTCCTCGTGGAGAACGAAGGAACCCGAACATGCAAACAAAACCAGAGACGAGGGCCGGCATCCCCTTGCTCATCTCCCGGCTTATCCTGGAAACACATCCCCAAGCCCAGCAGCTCAGCTTTGCTACTTTCCGAACTTGGCACGATGCGAACGGAGACCGTATTCTTCTGTGGCCCTGCGGAGAGCCCTCTGCAACGGCCTGCCCCTCAGTGTGATTGCATTATCCTCTGGGTGGGCGTTGAGGCGATTTCCGGTTTGGGGGGCAGTGCAGGACGTGGCCGGGCGTGGCTTTGTCTGTGTGCTTGTTTTCAGGTGCCGGCCTAACACGGAAGTGCGTGTTAGGCCTAACACGCGCTAAAGTGCGTGGAAGTTGGGTCAACCATTTTTCCAAAGCGGTTACCTGGTACCTGCCCAGCTCTGGTGCCGGGGTCCTCGCTCCTGTTGCCCCACGTCCTCACCAAAATGTAGCGTTGTCAGTTTTTATGTTTAATGTGTGAATCGCAGCCATGCAGGGGGGTGCGTGGTGGGGTCTCACCGTGGTTTTCCTGGGTGACCCGAAGTCGAGCACCTTGTCATGCGTTTATTGGGCCTTTGGATATCCTCCTTTGAGGCATAAACATTTTTAATTTTGATGAAGTCCAGTTTATCTGTTTTTTCTTGTCTCCCTAAAAACTCATCGCCAAATGCAAGAACATAAAGATTTACCCCCATGTTTTCTTTTAAGAGTTTTATGTTTTTGGCTCTTATTTTTAGGTCCCTTTTGAGTTAATATGTACATATGGTGAGAAGTGGGGCTTTTCTTTAATTTTTGAAATGTAACGTTCTTCAATTCTTGGAACATATTTATTATAATTGCTGCTTTGAAGTCCTTGTCTGCTGAATCTAAATTCAACATCTGGCCCACTCGGCCACCGCTCATATCGACGCCTTTTCTTCCCGGAGTGTGGTTCACACTTTCCTGCTTCTTTGCATGTCTTGTGATTTTCTTTTTGAAAACTGGACACGTTTAAAATAATATATTGTAGCATCTCTAGACTGCAGTTTTTTCCCTGAAGGTTCTTTTCTCCTTCAGTAAGTGGCCTGAACTGAATCTGCAGAATCTGTCTCCTAAGCGTGAGCGGCCGTGGATGTGTCTACTTGGTTTCAAAAACCCTCCGTCAGCTCGGCTTCCCCAGACACGCCCCGCGTCTGCCAGACTCCCAGGCGGCCGTGCCGGGCCCATGTCCCGCTGGAGCTCCCGACCTGCGTTTGAGCACAGCACCCGCGTTCAGGCAGTTTTCAACTTGCCTAGGGGCTCAGTGCGAGGTTCCCTGGCTCTCTTGAGCCTTACGTGCCGCGGGGTCCAGGTGTCCTGGGGCGTGTGGAGAGCTGGTGTAGCTTCTCCAGAGTGTCCCCATTGCATGTCTGACTCTGCCCTCGCTCCCCTCACCTGTGACTGCCACTTCACATCAGCACACCTCTGGGTGCCTTGTTTCTTTTCTTCCGAGCTTGCAACTGTTACGCACACGCCAAAGCAGACCAGCCCCTGAAAACGGGGTATGCCCCAGCCAGCTTTGCCCCCACAAAGCTGAGGTGCCAGCCGAGCTGGGCCGAGGGTCGGGCAGCCGTGGGAAGAAAGGGCCCTTGTCCTGTGGGTGAAGGGTTGCCGATCTGTTTGCCCCTTCGTGGCTGCAAGTCCGCTGCTATAATAACTGTTTTTAAGTTTGCTTTTTTTCATTGGTACATGGTCAAACGTATCTGTGTTTTCTCTGCTGTCATGTTTAGCATTTATTCATTCCAAGATTATGTTGTAATTAACAGAAATTTTATCCTATAATATTATGGCTGAATTCTCCACTCAAATTTTTACTTATTTCAAATGTATTTATTTCATTGTAATGATGTGGGAATCTAGCTGATTTTCTCTCCATGTCGTTAGCTAACTGTCCCACACCAATTTTTTTAAAACAATCTCTTTTTGTTTGCTGGTTCGGAAAGCAGGTGTTTGGCTGCCTGAGCGATCTGTTTGCTTCCTCGACTTTTTATTCTATTCCATTGATTTGTGTTTTCCCTCCTTATTGGAAACGCCATGGTTTTAATTATTATCCCTTCGGAACAGACTAGTGCACAGTGTGATGAGACCACCCCTCCTGCCCTCCGTGTCCCACATCAAGTGTGCGGCCGACGCGTGTTCTGCACACACGCATCAGCATCCGTTCACCCTCTCACCTGGGACGGCCGGCAGCTTGGACCCTGTGCCTGGGGAGGTGGTGCCCGGGGAGCCCTGGCAGGCGGCAGGGCTCCTGTCCCCCTGGAGTTGGCATCCGGGTGGGAACAGGAGAGAAAGTAGCAGGCGCACTAAGAAGACACCGGAACATCATCACTCCCACGACGAAGCCGACAGTCAGGGCCGCATGGAGCCTCGCCTGTGAGCCTGTGGGGCCGGGGCGTGGAGTCTACGGGCAGAACTGACGTTTGAGTCTGTGCCTGCAGGGAGGTAGAGCCCAGCAAAAATCCTTCCTGTTTCCAGACGTGAGCCCATCTATCGTGGAGCCCATCCTCTCCCCACAGGGTGGGAGGAAACTGTCCGTGCAGAGCGAACATACATCTTTCCGTGAAAAGAACCTGAGGACCCGGGAGGAAACCTGTGCGGCCGAGCCTGGGACGCAGGTGGGCAGCCGGCCGGGGTGGAGACCAGCAGGCCGAGAGGGAGGTTGGATCGTGTTCTGCGTTCAGCTGGGAGCCCGAGGGGGCATCCGTGGGACAGCGATGCATCTGCTTCCGGAAGACGCCCCTGCCGTGGGGGGAAAGGCCGGGAGGAACGGAGGGAGGGACCCGAGTGTCAGTGCTTGTGTGGTTGGGGACAGGTGGCGGGTGGCAGGGGACGGGCAGCAGGTCCTGCTGGTGGGCCGGGTGTGGGGCCGACGGGAAGGAAGGCGGAAGCGTGGGGGCAGGTGCGGCCCATCTGCAGGTGTTGGACTCGGGCCCTCGGTGCGGAACTGGGAAAAGGCGTGTGCGTGGGCCCTCTTTTCAGGCAGCTTCTCCCTGGGGCTGGAGAGGAGCTGTGAGCACCTCAGGACAGGAGGGACACGGGGATGACGCTGGGCCGTGGACACCGGTGATTGGGACATGGGGGCGAGGAGGACTGGGGAGGGCCCGGAACGTGGCAAAGAGCCGTCAGAGTGAGAGGTGGGCATGAACTGCCGAAGGCCCGTTACGGGCTGAACGGAAACGCCAGAATGCTGAGCGGGTGTCTGAGGGAACAGAGTCGCCATCTGAAATGGTGACTGACCCCCAGCGTCTGTCACAGAACCTGGGAGGGGCATGCATGAGCGGAAGGAGGCTCAGGGCCCTGATGGCAGCAGAGGTGGTCGTGGCCTGGCCCTCACCCCAGCCTTTGAGTGTGGGCGAGGCCGGTGACTACGATGTGGGGTATGGCCCAGGGGACAGGGTTTTGCAGATGTAATTAAGGTCCTGAATCGGTTGATTTTGGGTTAAAACAGAGACTCCCCCAGGGAGGCCCGACCTGCTGAGAGGAACCCTGTAGAAGCCTGGGTTGGGCTCCCCGACGGGGTTCCTGACGCATACAACGGGCAGAGGCCGAGTGTTCGTGGGGCGGGGGTGAGGAGGGGCCACCTCTTCTGCTGGGGCCGGGTTGGCGAGCTGCGATTTATGGTCAGAGCTTGTGAAGGGGGCGACAGGCCGGCCTGGGGCCCAGATTCACCTCTGATTGGAGCTGCCCATGGCGGGGGTGGGGGGCCGTCTGCCTGCTTAGTCCAGCGACTTGCGTGTCCATCTCGTCCCACACCACCGTCACAGACATGCCAGAATAATGTGTGACTGCACATCTCGGCCCAGGCAGGGTGACACGCAAGAGTAACCAGCCGGGCAGGGTTTAGGGCAGAAGTTAGAACAATCAACAGCTGTCTCGGGGTGGCCTCTGGGTTTTTTTTTGTCCTGGGCAAGGGCCTGGCCCTGTTGTCTGTAGGGAGAACGGTGAGCCCATTAAGTGAGACAGACTGTGAGGTGCCCATCTGACCACGGAGTGAGCGTGGGAACTCACAGATGAGACAGACGTACTTCCTAGTTTCTTCTCCCTGTGGGTGTGTCAGGCCAGCTGGCCCTTTGGTCTGAGTTGGGGTCACAGGAGCCTAAGGGCAACTGGTCTTGGGTCCAACGCCCAGGCACATCCGCAGCGGCCCTGACGCACCTGAGCTTAGCCAGCCCGGCTGGTCCCGGAGTCTCACCCACCCTGCTCCACACCTGCAGCGGCGCTGGGGGCCAGGACCAGGCTGCGGCCGCTGGGACTGGTCACGCAGGCCTGGCAGTGGGATCTGGTGGCCCAGGGCCTACGGACACGGCACCAACAGAGTGTCCCCAGCGGTTCCGTCTTCCCCCTTCTCTCTTCCCTCGCCACCCCAGCTGTGCACAGAGCTGGGACTTCAGTTGCTCCTCACACTTCATGTAGCAGCTGGTTGGGAAATAAAACACCTTCCATTTAGATAAATAAGCAAAAATAAAAAAGTCAGAAAATTAATAACCAGAAAGACACACTCATTTTATTATTCCGTTTCTGAAACAAAACACAGGCTCCGTCAATGGCCGGCCTGTGAGGTAGAAATATGGGGAGTCCTGCCGGGGGCGGGGGGACATGGGAGGGGACCCACCTCATCGCCTGCCACTGGGGCTCTGCCCTTGCTGGCCGGGTGTGGCTCCAGTCTGTCTGTGAAATGGGTCTGGGCCACCCCCAGAGCCAGCCCTGCAGACCTGAGACCTCTGTGACCTCATCCCCCGCTCAGGACTGTTTTCCTCTGAAAAGGGGCCCCTGCCCATCCAGCCACCTCTGCCTACCACCTGGTTCTGGCTTCCTCCCCAGACCCTCGTCCTGCCAGGGTGTGTTGGCGACCCTCGCTGCCGACCACACACCAGGATCTGCACTTGGCATGCGATTCGTGAGAACAGCGTGACTGTGTTGTGCTCAGGCCCGGGGCTGTGTCCAGGGATGTCCCCGTGAGAGTGGCCCCTAGGCAAGTGCTCTGCTTCTCAGAGCTGTGTGCGAGCTCCTGTGACTACCCCCTCCTCTGGGGCAGCGGGGATGCGCCCTGCTCCTGTGAGTCCTGGCTGGGCACCCGGCATGGGTGCACCCCCCGTCTCTGCCCTTATGTCGTCCCTACATGGACCCCTCGCCCTCCTCCACCCCTCCGCTCTCTCTCTCTCTGTGACCGTCAGTGCCAGAATGAACTGTCCAGGACGCCACCCCAGTGATGTTCTTCTCCAGTGACCTGCTCTGGGACCAGAGGTGACCACCACTCTGGGGTTGTCACCCCCCAGGGGCAGGGAGATGGCCTGTGCTCCCCACTTCCCCACAGTGTTAGGGTCTCGCATTTCCAGGTCCCAACAAGCTGAGGGCCGGGTGCGTGGCAGGTGAGTACCCAGGCCCGGTGTTGAGCCCAGGTCAGGGCTCTAGGGCATGTGAAAGTTGGTATGCTCTGTTGGCAGAGGGGAGGCTGGGGTCCGGGCCGCACACCTGGCTCAGGTCTCAGACCACCAGGCCAACCAGACTCCGCAGCAGCGTGTGCTGAGCTCTGCATCTCCGTTCCGGGACCAGTCCAGGGCCCGCATGACGCTCACCCATCGGGTCCCTAGGTCCCCTCCACCTGGGACGGCCCATCGACTTCCTGTGAGCTCGCTGTCTCCGTGCGTCTTAACCAGGTTTGTAGAAAGTCATGCGTTTTTTCCAAAACATGGCGTGTTTTCATGCATAATCTCGTGACTCCCATGTGACTGGTTTGTGAGTGCTGCTCACTGCCAGTCAGCACTTCCGCCACGTGGGCCGGGCGCTGCGGCGGACGGGCTGAGCGCGGCTGTCCGCGAAGGCCCCGTGACGACACGGACCTTGCATTCAAATCAACACAGCTGCCCTGCCGCGCGGCCTTGGCCGTGAGGTCGGGATGAAGGGTGCTGGTGGGTCGCCGGGGACGACGGACCCGGAAAGGGGCAACGTTCAGTCCCCGCATGTTGCCTCCCCACTCATTCTCACTGCTGTTTGAACAGTCTGGTCTGGACCTGTTTTCACAGAACCGCTGACCTGCGGCTGCGGTCCCTGTCCCGACGGGTCTGGGCAGGTGCAGGCTGCCGGGTTTGGGGTGACCTTTGTCTCTCAGGGTGGGTGTCTGGAAAACCATCCGGTCTGTGACCGTGGGCCTGACAGAGAGCTGCTTTGGAAAATGCCATGAAATGTTGGTGACAAGTTTCTGAGTGGCCAGGCAGGCAAGGTGTGTTTGTCCCTGCAGGTTGGAGTGGGAAGGAGAATTCTCTCCACAGAAGCCACTGCCAGTGCCTGTCACCAGGGCGTGGTGACGGCATCACCCTGTCCCCTTTTCGGATGAGTGCCTGAGTCCGGCAGCAGGCGAGTCCCGGCCCCAGACCCTGGAGCAGGGTAGCTGCTCACCTTGACGTCCCCGCCTGTCCACGCAGGTCAGGACCCGGACTCCCCGTGGTGCCAGGGCCCCTGTCACTGTCCCGGGGAAGCAGGCGTGTGGGTCTGGAAGGAGCCAGCATGTGGAGGGACGCTGGGGGGAGGGTGTGCAGGGTCCGTAGGTGATTCTCCCAGGATGCACCTGTCTGTCATGGGGACGTGGAGCCTGGGAGTTTGCCCTCTGCCTGGGGTGTCCTGCACCAGCCAAGTTTAGAGGGGAAGCAGGACCCAGAGCTTCCTCAACAAATCATCTTCCGCCAGCCTGGGAGGTTCACATCGTGGCTCCGGGGGCAGGCACAGGGTCCGTTGTCCTGGACACACCCTGTAGGGCTCAGGGGCTGGTGGGGACCCCCCGCCCCCCGCTCTGGGAGGCGCGACACTGGGTCTGGCCTAAGCCTGGAGGTGCGCGCTCTGTGTGTCTGCGGGTGCACGTGCCCCGTCGAAGCCCCGTGTCGACCCTTAGGAAATGTTACAGTCGTTCCCCCCTTATCCACATAAACAACATAACTTTGTCAGAAAATTGAAAATGTGAGCGTCATCCCATCAGCTAAACCAGGCTGTCAGATAAGGTTTTTTTTTTCCTGTTGCGCCCAATGGATGATGTAAACGGTTTTGGCTTTGGAGGGCTTTGCCAGGCACTGGAGTAAATGATCAGAGTGGTAACATTTTTAACCTTATCTATCATCCTGAAACATTTTTTCTGCCTCCAATAAAACATGTCAGAGTCGATTAAGGACACTTTTCAATGAGATGTAATTCACGGATTTTTAGTGGCAAATCCAAGAGCGTGGAAGTATTAAGGAGGCTGTGAATACTTAATTACGGGCGTGTTCCTCCCACCTCTTGCTTGCGTTCCCTCAACGCGGCGGGCGAGCGCGGTTCTGCAGACGCGTGTCTGTCTGGTGCGGGGTCGGAAGAGCGGCAGGTACGATGGCCGGGGATGTGTCACATTGTATCTGGTGACAGGCCCGTGAAAGATACGGCGGCTCAGTGCGTTTGGCGGTGCTTATCTGGTACAGGAGTGCACATTACTGCTCAAAGACCCGGATCATTCTGGACAGTATCATTAAATGCCACGTCATTACCTGTTAGGGAGCAGGGCCTTCGCTCCGAGGGCCTCTCGGGACACGCGCAACTGCCGGAAGAGTGATGGGCCGGGATGGGGCCGGCATTAAATTTTCAAGGGAGCCGGGATTGGCTTTGACTTTTCCGAAGCCGCGTCTGTTAGATGGTGTTTGTCACTGGGCTGCCGAGCTGTGGATGCTCGTCAGCTCCAAGTTGCCGGCAGCTGAGCGGTGTGGACAGGTGAAGGCTCCGTGGGGACCGGTGCGGCGTGCGGAGAGCTGGAGGGGGTAAATGGAAGGTTTATTTATCCCGTTCGCTGTCAAGGTCAGCTTGCTAGAGAGCTGTCCTATGGATGCTTACAAATGCCAAAATCCTGGCAAATTGTCGGAAGGAGGCTCCAAATCACTGACCTTTGTACGGCTCCCATCAAAGTGCCCGGGTCTGTGCGCGGGGCCCGGGGAGGGCTGCGTGGCTGGTCGGACGAGGCTGCTGCTGCAGCTGTAGTGTCAGCCGGCGCCGACGCAGCTTTTGTTTTTTGTCTTTCCAGCTCCAACGGTGGGGTTAGAGATGTGACTGGTGAACGGGGTGCACACAGTCCTGTGGGTGAGGGTTTGGGCGAAGGAGTCCGTCTGGGGCTGCACGTGTGGGCTCACTCAGGGCTCCTGGTCCGAGGCAGCCAGTGACTCGGCCGGCGTGTCCCTTGCAGGAATCCGACCCGTCGAAGCTCTGTCTGCCGTCTCTGCGCCCTTTCTGCTGCAGGGCCGAGGTGCCGAGTGGTGTGGTCCCCTGCTGGGGGTGCCGCAGACGGAGGCAGGGCACGGCCAGTCACGCTGTCCTCCGTTCCTCTTGTTGACATTTCCTAGGCCCTGCTGCGGGGACAGGTCACCAGACGCGGGGAGGAGCCCCCGCCGCGGGAGTATTAGGCGTCTGTTAACAAGCCCGGGTTTTCCTGCCGCCTGGGAGGGGCTTCCTCGGGCTCCTGGGAGACCGGGGAATTTGACTCCCGATCAGATCCTACCACGCCAGATGCTCAGCGCATTTGAATTTCAGACAGGCAATAAATAATTTAAAAATAGTTTTAACATAATTTGTTGTTTATCTGAAATTCAAATTTAACTGGGTGCTCTGTGCTGTTATTTGCTAAATCTGGCCGCTCGCCCCTCTCTCCACAGACATGTGAGGTATACACACAGGATGTATGCATGTGTCTCTGTGTGTGCGTAAGCATGTGGTTTGCATGTGGCCATGTGTGTGCGGAGTAAGTAGTTAAGTAGTGGGAACTTTCTGGAAGGGGCCACGTCCAGGTCGGTAGGAGAGAGTGTGGTGAAGAAAGCCAGTTGGGGAGGAGGAGAGGGTGAGGGTCCACTCAGCAATCTGCTGTCTGGATTCCCTGCGTCAGGGCCTGGGCCAGACGCACCGAGGATTCCGAGCAGGTGTGGCCTGGGGGCTCCCCTGCCGGGGGACCGCTGACAGGGGACGGCCGTCTCTGTGCGCCGTGTGGGTGGGCGCGGCCAGGAGGGGTCCCTGCTTGGGGCTGGGCAGTCAGCAGCTCCTCCCGCGTTGCCGGCTCAGAACAAAACATGAGAGGCTGCATTTCACCGGAGCGCCTGTCGCCCTCTGGGGGTTCCCACCGTCTGACCTTTCTCCTCCGGCCTGTGAGCTCGGGGTCAGCAGAAGTGCCGCCCCGCACCCCCGGGGACAGAAAGAGGGAGCGGGGTGGGCACTATGCTCGGTCTCTCCGAGTTTGGTGGTGAAGGCGGTCACAGCAGAGGCCCATGGATCCTGTGTACCAGACTGTTCAAAACTCTCCCTCCCGTTTCCAAATCGAACTAAAGAGTCGTTCGCACGGCCCGGGTTCCTGGTAATGAGGAAGCTGACGTCATTATCCGTTCTAACAAAACACAGTCAGTTCTTCTTTGGCTTCCAGGGGACACTCCCGACCAACCTCGCAGCCGGCCCCTGCCTGGCCAGGGGTGCTGGGAGCTTCCTGGGCATGCTGCGGGGGCTTAGGCAATTGTGGTTCTGGAATGTTCTTCCCACGGCCCGTGTCTTTTTTCCAGCTCCTTTCAGGAGAGGAGCAGCCACTCAAAGGCTGCTGCGTGGGGGCTTCCTGTGTCCTGGTCGGCCCCGAACATCAGCTTCTCAGGACGCAAACTGTGTGAGTAGCTCCAACACCCACCCTCCAGAGGAAGGAGGGAGGAGAAGGAAGGGGGGAAGTCGCTCCCCTGGGGACAAATGCAGAGCGAACGGGGGCACGGGCGGAGGGAGCAGAGCCCAGGACCAGAGCAGAGCGCCCAGCGCGGCGTGGACTCAGACCCAGGAACCCCCGTGCTTCCGCTGGACGGGGCTCCGAGGGGCAGGGAGGAGGGACATGGACAGACCCGAGCACAGGCTGAGGCTGGAGGCCGAGACGTGGACGTGTTTAATTTTCTCCGCCCACGGCTGCAGCCTTTTAGGCCAGGGCGGCGGGCCACCGAGAGGCTGTGTCACCTGCCCACCTCATGAGAGAGCTAGTACGTGGCCCGGCCTGAGCTCTGGGCCCCGGGGCTGCGTGTGTGCCCACCGGCTCTGCAGCCCCGAGCCCCACTCGGAGCCTGGCGCTGGGTCCCTCCTGGAAAAAGTCACGGTTCTGTGGCTCTTGAGAGGACATACTCTGTGAGTAGCTGCTTTCGCTGAAGGAGGCGGCGTCGTGCCCCCGACCTCGAGACGGTGCCCTTTTGGACGGAGCCGCGAGGCCATGTGCTGGGCAGCCCACCGGCGCCGTGCCAAGTTGCAGAAAGTCCCAGAATGGTTATGATTAGTCTCGTGAACAGTGGTGGGTGTGAACACTGGGGCAGCATCTCCTCCGATCGTTAGTCCACAAACACGCAGTTTGGTTTCGCTCGTCAGGTGAAGGAGCAGAGACTGCGCTGCCCTGAGACACAGAGCCCACCCCCCGTGTCCAGCCCCCCCTCTTCCGGGTCCCCCTGTCTGCAGCCTTCAGGAGTGTTCTTCCCTGCGGGCCCCCTCTGCCNCCCAGAATGGTTATGATTAGTCTCGTGAACAGTGGTGGGTGTGAACACTGGGGCAGCATCTCCTCCGATCGTTAGTCCACAAACACGCAGTTTGGTTTCGCTCGTCAGGTGAAGGAGCAGAGACTGCGCTGCCCTGAGACACAGAGCCCACCCCCGGTGTCCAGCCCCCCCTTCCGGGTCCCCCTGTCTGCAGCCTTCAAGAGTGTTCTTCCCTGCGGGCCCCCTCTGCCCTCCTTCACATTCCCGGGGACACTCACACGGGGGCTTTCCCTGCCCCATCCTCTCGAGGGAAGGGGCCGAGGGCCTGGACCGTCCTGAAGGCCATGGGCTCCGTCTCCCTGGGGGAGGGACGGCTAGGACCTGCCCTGCTTCCCTCAGGAGACTCGTGTTTATTCTACAAAAGGCTTGGAGCCCGAGCTGGCTGGAGGGGGCCCTGCCAGCCACGGGGTGGCAGCATTGGGGGCACACCACTGTCCCCAGGAGTTCACGCCGTCCCTCCCACTGGGCGTGTGTCACCTGGCATGGCCTGGGACGTGAGCAGGACAGCAGGGGCACAGTTCCCTGGAGATATCGGGCCTGCGGCCTGCAGCGTGATGATGGTGTCCTGAGGCAAACCCCGTCTCTGCCTGGCTGCGGGAGCGAGAGGCCTGGCGGGGTGGGCTGGGTGCCGAGTCGGGTGTCCCTGGGGGTCAGGTGGCAGCTGGGGGCCCAGGCCGCCTGAGAGTCACAACTCTCTGAAGTGGAGCCGGGCCTTATCTACCGTGCTGGGATCTGAGCTTTAACAGGTGTTGGTAATTTTTGAAGCAGAAATATTAAAGGCAGCTTATCCTGCCAACATGCAGTATCGCCGAGACTCAGTGTATTAAGTCTGAACTTTATCTCAGAATGTCAGCTCTTCTGCAAAAAGGACTTTGACTTTCAAATTAACGCTCACCTCGTGGGCTCCGAGGCTGCGAAGGTGGTGGCAAAGCGTGTGGGTCTCGGGTCGGCCCGCGGCTCTCACGCTCACCTGCCCGGGTCCAGGGCGGCCAGCCCGAGTCGGGGCTGGGTCCTCACCGGCACCCCCCGAGGTGCTTCTGCGGCTCCTGTGCTCTGAGGGTCACGCAGGTAGAATGGCCACTCGTAGACTGCCGACTCAGAAGTCATCAGCACCTACGAAAAATTCATAAATAAGTCACCGTTTTCAGAAAATCTGACCCTTCCTTATCGCGCTTCTGCTAGGTGTTTGTGCTCATAGCTGCCACATTTTATCAAATTAAACTGTGGCGAGGTGAGAAGGAACAGGTCACCGACCGAAGGTTTCAAACCCGCTGCCTTCTTTCCCCATCAAAGCCTCTCTCTAAAAGGCGTGCCCAAGGTGTGAGGCTTCTGGGGTGCCCTGGACAGAGACTCTGTCTCTTTGGGAGTCCGGAAGCTGAACAGAGTTTAAAAAGTTATGGAAAGTAGGAAAGGAGCAAGCCTGGACTTCCCGGAGTCACTGGCAGTCACAGCCGCAGAGGCGTGTCTGTGTGACCCTGGTGTGACCCTGGTGTGACCCTGGGGAGACCAGCGTGGTGAGCTGTGGTTTGCAGACCGTCGCAGGAGGGCCTGGCTTCTAGTGCTGCGTCCTGTCTGGTATCCTTGGAAGTTTCATCCTCTTAAGTGACAGCCTTTTCTTCATGCCCAGATGCTGTAAGCCGGAGCACTTGTCAGAAACAGTGACAGAAGACAGAAATGTCACCACTTGCCTTGAACACAGGCATGCGTCTGGTTAGCGGCCCGGGCTGGACGCACAGCCCAGGCGGGGACTCTCAGCACTTGTGTGCCAGCGAGGCCGTCTGCAGCTCGGTGGTGCTGTCCCCTTGAAGAGACAGCCAGGGATAGGCCTGGAGCAGCAGGGTGACATTTCTGGTGGCCAAGATGGTGGGTCCCAGGTGCGCCTCGTCAGGGCGGCTGCCCCGACTTGGGGTAAGGGAACAGCCTCGGGCAGTCTGCCACACCAGGTGTCTGACCCACGTCAAGAGCCTTCAAGGTGCAGATGTCATCCAGCTCAGCCCACTCGGTACGGACACTTCCAGGCCAGCTGCCCCCACCAGCTCTCTCTCCTTCACTGAAACAGGCCCCACACGATTGGCATTTGGGGGTGGGGTGACGCGGCTGAGCTGGAAGGGTGTGGCGTTCATCTCCCATGTCTCTCGGACCCCACGGTGGGCGTGCCCCTCGGATGCTCAGTCCGGCCCAGCGAAGGCCTGCTGGGGTTGCTGGTTGTGGAAACGGCTGAGTACGAGTTCAGTGAAAGGTGTTTTCGAAGGCAGGTGTGGACAGGAAGAAAAGGGTGGTGAAAAGTAGAAAACGTAGAACCCTGCAATCTAGGTCTGTGGCCTGTGAGGACCCTTTGGGGCACACTGACCCCTGCCCCACCCGCAGTGGACAGAGGGCCCTCTCCTGGGCACAGAGTGTGGGCACTGTCACCTGCCAGCCGTGTGGATGGGTGGAAGCCCAGGCCTGAGGTTCGAAGGCGGAGCTGAGGGTTGCCTCCCTGGGGGCGGGGCAGGCTTCACCGCCCAGCGACTTGTTTATGAAACACCTCAAACTTCTTCCAGGAGCCGCGTGGAGGTCTCCGAGGGGGAAAGAGCCTCCAGCCTCCAAGGCTCTGGGTTCCTGTCGAGGTGGCGGGTGCGCAGCGTGCGGGTCTGGACGCTCCCTCCGGAAGTGGGGGAGGGGACTTGGACACCGAGGGGAAGCCCGTCTTCCCGGGAGGATAGATGGGGCAGTGCCATCCGAGCAGCACCAGCTCAGCCGCGGGGCGGCCACCAGACCAGAGAGGGGCGTTTGGGAAGGGACCCGACCTTCGCCCCTTTGCCTGGGACCCTCAGTGCTGCTCAGCAGTCTCTGTCACCCACGGGGTCTCCCGATGACACACAGCTGGTGTCCCTGGCCATCCGAGGCTCTGGGACAGCGGGACAGCACCTTGGCCTTGGGTCTCTGACCGGAAGCTGAGGTGCCGGCAACAGAAGTCAAGCCATAGGCACTGGTGGGATATCTGGTTTCTGTGTCATGCCCTGGCCGTGCCACCCCACCACAAGAAGCCAGCACGGGGTTCCCTTGGGACGCGTTCTGAGAGCCAGGTTTTGGGAAACCCAAGTCTCTGTGAGAACTTGCCGCTTTTTCTGTTTTCTGATCAGTCTCCCCGCTACAACAGGGCTCCTGTGCGCGCTTCGAGCCAGAGTGTGATTTAACAACAACCTGCTGTGTCCCATGGCAGAGGACACACCCTCGGCACACCCATGTGTCAGGGCAGGCGGCCGCCGGCATCCGCGGGGACACAGGTGCTTGGCTGCAGGGAGGGGCAAGGCTGGGCAGCCATCGGTGGGACACAGGGGGACGGGCCCGTGCACCTCGATGGCCCGAAGTCCCGGGAGGGACAGTGACGAGGCAAACCTAGACCACCAGGTTCTGCAGTGGAGCCCTGCCCCCCCGGGGCGTGGGTCACGTGCACCAGTAATGGAACCGGAGGGACCCTTCGCAGGACAGTGGTTCCGGTGAATGTTTGGCCCTGGCTGACTCCAAGGGTGCCTCTGTCGTTCTTGGTGGGTGAGTGCTTAGAAGTGGGACCAAGGGAGCCCCGCCCTTAGGGAAAGACCCTCAGATGACCCAGCAGAAAGGGCCTTGGAGGGGAGGTTGCAAGGTACCCTGCCCCTTCTCTGTGACCGGCGACGTCCCCCCTGCGCCCCTCGGCCACTGGGCACTGGCAGGAGGCAGGGACCTGGGGCAGGAGGACAAGCGGAAGAACAGAGTGAACACGGCAAGGAGGTGAGATGTAACAGCAGCAGCGCCCGCACCACAGGTCAGTGCCACACCTGGGTCCCCAGAGGACGGCACCTGTGGCAGGCACGGAGCCCCTGCCTGTGCAAAGACGAGAGTCACGAACTGCCTGTCCCGGTAACACAGACTAACCCGTCAGTGTCTGTGCCGAGCGTGTGTGTCTGGTGGCCCATCCCCGCAGCGAGCTTTGGGCACCAGGTGTGTGTTCTGCTCGGCCCGAGAGAGGGGACGCTGTGGATTCTTTCCTGGGTTTGGGGTGCAGCTGGAGGGCGAATCAAACGACAAGTAATTACAGGGTGTTCACAGGGGATTTGGAGAGATGAGGCTTCTCGTGGGGGCGAGTAATCATGTCTTCATTGACCCTTCGTGGTCCCCACCCGGGGGTGGCGCCCCCCCCCCCCCCCCCGGCCTCGAGGTGTGACGTCTCCTTTCGGGATGAGCGGCCGCCCCTGGCCGAGGCCCCTCTCCCGGCGCGTTTTCTAATCAGCTCACATGACTGAGCTCTCACCAAGTGATGCCCAACCTAATTCTTTTCCGCCTGTGGGGTGTGAGGCTGGGAGGGCCTCTCGTCAAAACTTTGCAGGGTTCTGTCAGTTTGAAAAGAACATGACCTTTAAATTGTATCAGTATGTTTGCTGGTGCGTAGGGGAAGGGAAAAGGTTCGTCCTGATGGAAAAGCACCCGGAGCCCAAGGAGGAACTCAGAGGGAACGGGCCCGGGCGGTTCATTTGCTTATACATAACGTGCTCCGCAGGCCGAGCGTGGCTGGAGAGGGGGACTGGGGTCCGGGGACGTCTGGCCCACCTTGGGGCATCTCTTTCCACCGAGTCTGTGTGAGTCCCAGGTGTGGCTGTGCGGGTGTGAGACCAGGGGGCCCGCCAGCCCGGCGGAGGGGCAGGTGTTGCGGGGGGTTCTCCCCCCCACCCCAGCGCTGCCACTGCAGGTTAGCAAGGCCGAGGCAGGAAGGCAAGGCCTGGTTCTGGAAAAGTTCGTTAAGAGGCTGCTTTTTGGAGATCAAGGCACAGGATCTTGTTTTATTTTGAAAGTTTGTTGGCACAGACACGATTCAGAAAGCCCGTCTTTTCGCACTTCTGCGCATCGGGGTGGTTGTCAGCGTGTGATTGTCTTTGTTAAGTTGCATGACGCTGAGTGGAGGAAACCTTTGCCCATGGTGGTTTGTGTCGGGGTTTGTTCGTATCCTCCCCTCTTTCCGGTTAAAGCGTTTTTATTTGCAATGCAGAAAAAAGCGTGAGAGTTAAAATGATGGACATTTCCTGTGTTAAGGCGGTGACCAAAGATAATTTGAACTCAGAGCAGACATGTCCCCATTTGAAACTTTTCATACTTGTTGTCTGTGCTTCATCTCTGAGGATGAGCACCCAACTTCACGGAGGGGCGTGGCCAGCCTGCGCAGCGGCCGGGACACATGGGCCTGGGGAGCTGCGCGCACCCTCGTCTGGTTTGCGTGGCTAGGGGTGCACGGAGCCACCTTGTCTCATTGTGGAGAGAGGTGCTGTTTCTGGAACTAACCCCTTTGGAAAAAAGAGGGGGGCTTCCTCAAATGTCGCTCCCATTGGGAGTGGCATGCCTGGGGGTCCCTGTGGGCACGTGTTGGCCTGGACCAGGGTGCTCTCGGCACCAGGACCGGCAGGAGCATCTCCCTGACCCTGAGCCCCATCTGCCCTCCTGCCGGGGGATGTGAGGGTCATCAGCATGTACAGCACCTAGCCCGACCGCCCGTACGGCGCTGTGCGTGCTGAGCCCCGGTGCCTGAGGCCCAGAGTGGGTGTGGAGACGCTGGCTCTGGCTTCGCCTCTGGTTCTCTGGCCCCTGGAATAAATGCAGGACGTCTCCAAGATAAAAGCCAGCAAGCCACCAGGACACAGCCAGACACCTCTGTGCTGTGAGGAGACACGGGGCCCCTCCAGGACCCACTGATCGACTATCTCACGTGGACTCGGGCCACTGTGTCACGGCCAGCTTCGACGTACACGTCTCAGTCATCGTAAGGAGGGAGATCTGTGGTGTGTCAGAGCCTGGTCTGCTTGGTAGTCACCGTCCCTCCGTCTACATTCCTGCTGCTCAGCCCAGTGGGCCTCGCCCGGGGAGGTGGGGACGGTCCAGGGACAGTAGGAGCACCCACGTCTGTCCACTCGGCGAGCCGTCATGGACAGAAGCCTTGGGGGGCCCCCCACTCCGTCCCCACCACCCGTGGCTCTCAGCTGATAGGGGGTGGTCATCCTGATGGAGCCGGGGTCTCTGATTCCTTCTCACATCACAGTCTCTAAGGCAGCCCTGCCAGGGACCCAGAGGACGAGGCTCCTAGATTTGTTCTTGTGACTCAGCAAAGGGGCTCGGCCTCAGAGTGTCACTGAGTCCAGGCTCCGCCTCAGGTCTCCAGATGGTGCCCGGCAGTGGCAGCGGCACCCCGCCCCTCCATCCATACCCAGCGCCCTACATCCGAGCAGCCCTCTTGTGACGTGTCTGCAGACACTTCTCCCAGGGTGTTGTAGGCGAGGCGTGTAGCGTGAGGGGCCCCCAGCCTGCACCTCCTCTCGTCTGAGGAGCTCAGGACGACTCTGGTGATGTGCCCGGGGTGGGGGGCAGGGTGGGGTGGGCTCTCCGGCTGGCGCCTGTGGCCGCCACATCCTGCCTTGTGTCCAGAGTGAGAGGCTGTGGCTGTGGAGCTGCGTGGGTCTGCAACGCTCCCGAGACCGGAACCCATCCCGACCGGCAAATCCTCGGCTCTCCAGGCACACGGGGCGCGGCCCGGCTCGGCTTCCACGAAACATGGCTGTTGATGCTGTTTGCGTCTAGAGGCCGCACTGTTTTTCACTGTAAAATTACAGCTTTAGTGCATTAAGCTAATTTCATAATACCGTATTAACGTAATATTCCATAAATCACACATGTCAGATCCTATTGTTACGGTCGCACAAACCCCAAATTTACCACCGAAGCTCCGCAAACACACGTCTTCATAACTCGCTCCAGCGAGCCCCGGCCGCCGCACGGGGGTACGGAATTGCCATCCGGAGCTGGGTGCAGACCACGTCGCCCCGCCGCCCTTCCCTCCACAACTGCTCTCCATCCAGAGCGAGACGATGTAGTTCCAGCCATTTTCAGAGTTGTCATTACTAGCCAAAATTGTAGTGCGGCGAACATATTTTAAACACCTGCCCTAGGTTCCAGCTCCTGTTTTCCTTCAGCGGAGTGTTGCCGTTCAGAAGACGCTGGGCGGCCCCCTGGTGGGAGCAGCAGCGGGGAGGTTTTTCTGGGGGAAGATGGCGAGTCTTTTTGGAAGCAGCAGCCTGCACCCGGGCTGCATCCCTCCCCTTCTCTTTTCCGGTTTTCACCTGGGCCATCGGGCACTCACTGGGGCCGGACAGGCTCTCCCGTGCCGCCCGGCCTCTAGAGAGGGTGCAGGTCCCCGGCTCCAGCCCAGCGGCCTGCAGGTTTGGGAACAAAGGGGACGCTGCGGCGTGGGCGGGGGCAGGGCCGGGGCCTCTGGGGTTTTCAGCCCACGCTGCCGCCGTCTCCCCGGGCCCTGACAAGCCCATTGTAAATCAAAGGTCTGGTAAGTGGGATTGCCAGAAATGTTTGATCTCCTTCCAAGGCTTGAAACAACTTGCTTATTTTTTCTGCAGTTTGGCTCCTCACTAAAATAAAACATTGCGAGATGAATGTTCTGACGGGTCATTGTGTGTCAGGCTGTCACTCTGTAATGGTTACATATTTCAGCTGGGCTGAGGTGGTGCCGGCGGGGGCGGCCGGGGAGCAGGAGATGGGCGCGGAAGGAGACAAAGAGCAGGCTGGGTCTGCTTTCTCCTTGTGGCTGATCTTCATTTAAACCAAACACTTGTCATGTTCGGGGGAAGTTTTATAAATTTTTAATGATATTGGGTACAACTGGTGCTTTGAAATTTGCTGTACTTTAATTTTTTCTTCGTTAGCAAAGGTTCACTAATGCATTGAAGTGCTACGAGCGTATCCGAAGGATGCCGCGATAATTGTGTTGTTAATAATATTGTGGCATTGGTAATGTTCTCCTGGTAATCAAGGCATGAGATTTTTTTTTAATATATTCAGTTATTACACTGCATCTCGTACAAATCATGTCAATTACAATTGCTAGCCTGTGACAGTTAAAATAATTGTATACGTTTTCTAGAATTTTCCATTGGCTTGGCCAATCAAGCTAAAAAAAAATCAACACATTATTTGCATTAATTTTGTTTCTCGTCTGTTCCCGCCCCTAAATCATTTGTCCATCTACTTCGAAAGGCAGAACGGTAAGTATTTTAATAATAAATATACAAACACACCCACTCCGGCCTAATTTAAGGACACGTCTACAGGTCCAGCGGGACGCAGCTACCGGCAGGAGTGTGGTGATGGGGTCGGTGCCCGACCTGGTGCGTTGAAGTGCGTCCGCACTGCACGGACTTGGGTGTGGGACCCCGTGGTCACGCGGGAGGACCTTGTGAGCGCCTTCGCTGCAGCGTTTTGTGTCTGGTTCGGGGTCGGGGCGCGCTTTCGGCCTCTCTGCTGTGGCTGATGGAGGGAGCCCCTGCCCCTCCGCACCAGGGATGAGGTCTGCGCTCCTCGGCAGCACACGCCGCCTTCCCCGCCTGCCAGCTCTGCCTCCTGCCCGGCTCCCAGGCTTTGCTTTATTTGCAACGAAAATAGCTAAACACTCAGAAAGTACCAAGCATGTGAGCCGAGCTGCACGACCCCCTCTGTGGCGTCTCAGCAAATTCCCCCGCAGCCTGTACTCTCTCTCTGTCACCCAGTGGCCCTGCCTGTCATGGCAGGAACCGGGAGGGTGCCGAGAGAGTGAGGGGGCAGCTGGTTGCTCCACACTGCACAGGGGACAGGGCGAAGCGTCCGGCCCGGGGGACTCTTGGGCACACCCCAAAGAGTGACTGTGTCGGCTGGCCCGCTCCTCCTGTGCAGAAAGCAAGCAGGAAGGTGGCTGTGCCACCAGGAGCCCCCCGGCTGAGGGGGGTGACAACCTACTAGGCCGGAGGGTCTGAGGAAGGACAGGGGACTGACAGGGTCTCCGAGTCATTCTTGGGCAGTTCCGCGCTGTTATTTGGAGGAAAACAAGCTCCCCTACTTGTGAGGTCCCCTCCTCCACCCTCGCCACTCACACCTTCTAGGCCGAGTCCACGGTGTGGAGATTTTGCACGTTGGTCAGGGGCGACAGGTTGCAGGGGTCTGGGAAGCAAAGTATTCCCCCTCCCTTAATGCAATCATATTCTCTTGAACAAATCATCTCTCAGAACGTAGAATTTATTTCTCAACTTTGCCTGGAGGGACAGCAGAGAGAACAGACTTTTCCCCTCTCCCTGGCCCTCTGAGTCCTGACCACGCAGAATGGATGGGCTGGGAACGGCGCGCGGACAGGAAAATCAATGCGTCATACCAGGAGGCTTCAGGGGTTAGCCTCCCATGTCCATGTCAACAAGGCTATTGGTGTTTCTAATGCTCCGAAGTTATCACTTCCTGCCTGCAAGAGCCACCACGGTGACTTGTGTGGTCAGACCTCAACAGAAGGATTTCCCTTCGCCCACCGCTCAGCGGCGTGCGATTTAATTACTGCGCAGGGAGAAATTGTCCAAGTATGACCGTAGCACACAAACGGGCACCCCTCCCCCTGCACCCCCACAGCAGACGTGCCCAGGGCAACCGGCGGGTGCCTGGAACCGGGTGCTGGCGCTGGGCCCCGGCCCTGAGGCGGGGTGGTGGGGGCACCTTGGGGCTCTGCTGCCCGGGAGGCCCCTGGAAGGCAGCTTGCTGGGAAAGAGGGCAGGGCCTCTTTGGGAGGGTCGTTTGGTGTCTGCGGGGCGTTGGGCTGTAAGGCGCGGCCCCTGCTTTCAACAGCTACGGGCGGGGAAGGACACTCCGCTCTGTCCATAGAACTACCAGCTGTGAGGTGAAGACCGTGCCTCTTTGGATAACTCCTGCCATGAGGTTTTAAACCGAGGACCCCAAAACGAGGCTCTGGGTACCTCTTTGTCAGTTTAGTCAGCCAACCACTGCCTCTGGTACAGCACAGGGAGACATCCAGGCCCCACGGCTTCCCGGGAGCAGACCGGGCATTTCTGATCCGCTGTGTCCAGCCCCCTCCCCAAACGGGCCTCCGACCTGACCCAGCTTCCAGCCACCCCCGACCCTCGAGGTGACACAGGGCTACCGCCAGGGCGCCGGCAGCGATGGTGAGCATTGCTCACCGGCGGGTGGACGAAAAGGCTGTGCAGATGTAATTTGTTTTCAATGGCTGTTTCAAAAGAATAATTGTGGTGACACTGTGGGATCGATAGTATGGATTTTTGTTTTCAAGTACACTGCACGTGTGGCGCTAAGAGGAGGCAGGAAGCGCCGCGCTGCAGCCTGAACGCACTAAAAATGGATCGCGGGCCTCGGGCCTGCCGGTCGCCAGCAGCGGGCTGGCCGCCGTGGGCGGGACCACCGGGGGCGTCCTCCGGGCAGGCGTTTCATGGCCAACGTGTGTGCGTGTCCCGTCGTCTTCCTCCTCTGCATCTCTTGGGACCTGTTTGCTGAATGCGTGCGGCATACTTGGAGGTGAGCGTCCCTGACCCGGGGCTGGGCTCTGCTTGGGGCCAGTGGGGGGCGAGGAGGTGGCAGGGCTGTGGGTCTCTGTGTGCGGGAAGCGGGTGCCCAGACCCACGGAAGGAGCCAGATGTTTCCTCAGGAAAACGTCGGCCTCCAACACAGAGCAGGGTGGGCAGCCCCGCAGCCCCTGCAGCCCCTCTCGGGGGTGGGTGTGTCCCCAATGCAGCGGGGACGCCTGTCCCTAAGGCTGCGTGTGGCAGCCTTGCCCCGGGGCAGTGTGCTCTGGGGGATGCTGGGGGCATTTCCGGACTTAGGGTAGCTAAGTGAAAATGCAGACCCAGGGTGAAAATGACATGAGCAAAGGATTCCTGATAAAGCTCGGTAAGTAAATGAGAGGTGCCAATGCAAGTGTACCGCCCATCTCTGCAATCGGCTCTTGAGAGAAGAGGAAATTCCGGCAGAACGCCGGTCTACTTGCGGCTTCAGCTGTGAGGGACTGTGCTCGTTCAGGGTGAGGGCACCACCCGGTGGACAGCAGGGTGTGCGGCCTGGCGCACGCGGCCTGACAGGTGCGCCTGACAGGCGGGGAAACTGAGGCACACACACTCCCAGGGTCTTGCCCAGCCTTCCAGAGCGACTGAGGAGGCCTCGTGTCTTGACTTCCAACTCTCGTGTGGGCAGATTTCACTTGGATAATATCATGATGGGTTTTTTCTTGTTCTTTTTTCTTTCTTTTTGTCCTTTTTATAAAATTGAGGACAAATATAACACGCAGAGAGTTCCATAAAAATCCAGTCCTGGATTCTATCAAAAAATCCAAATACTTAGCAACACGGGACCCACGCCTGGGCGGCGGCATCTGGCTGGGCAGCCCCCGCAGCTTCACTGGGAGAGCTCGAGGGGGTGTCGGCCTGGCGGTGGGGCGGCGGCGGCGGCTGCGGGTGGAGACGCACCTGAGACCTTGTGAAGGGCAGAGTGGCAGACCCCCGGGCACACCTCCCTCAGAGCTGGGCTCTCCCTGCGCAGCTGGACGAGGGTAAGTAAACGTGAACCGATCAACACGCTGCGTGGGCCGTGTGTGTGCAGGCGCAACGCACACCACCTGGAGGCAACGAAAGCCAACGTGTCTACGCGTTTCAAAACAGCCAGATGTTCGCCTCCTCACTGCCTGAGGGGCTAACACGCAGAGCCTTCTCCCAGCTCTGCCTGGGACGGGCCACGCGGGACCCTCTCAAGGAGCTCGCAGTCTCGCGGATGGGGAACAACAAGGACAGCCCGACAGAGCTCATGGGATAAGCACCCGAGACGCAAATTCAGGTATTGCTGGGGGAGCGCCTACTGTGTGCCAGGCCCGGGGACTCTGTGTTACGTTGCCAGACGAGGAAGAGAACCATGAAAGACAAACTACAGCAAAAACAGAAACAACGGACCAACCAACCAACCAACCGAACAAGAACCAACCACATGTGTTGAACGGGTTCCATTGAGTCGGAGGAGGAGTCAGCACCCCTGGTCTAGTGGCTATGCCCTGTTGGCTGCGACGTATGTGTTGGGCCCGTGTCAGGGCCAGCAAAGTAAAGGTCAGCCCCTTGGGGACACAAACCTGCTGGCACACGGGGAGGTGCGGGCACGGGGCCCTGAGCCTGTGCACCCATCTCATCAAGAGACTGGGGAAGGTCAAGGGCATCCCTGGACAGGGCATGGATCTGAGGTGGTAGGGTAACTGGGGAGAGGCTGACTTGGGTCCCCGCAGGCATCCGTCCTGGGCCAGCGGAAACACTGCCTGTTCCCGGGAAGGGGCTCCACGTCGTCAAGCTGCCCCCTGGCCACCCTGCGGTTCAATGCCGCATCCGGGACTCAGCCATGGTCTGTGGCTGCGAGCTGGGCATTTGGCAGAGGTCACAGCAAGATGAGCCTCGGAGGGTAGTGTCTCGCGACACTGGTCCCATGCACAGTGTTTGTGCCACCATGTCTCTACTCTGTTCACAAGGCCATGTGCCCGCATGACGGCCAGTGGCAGGCTGGCCGACACCACCTGGGAGCCTGCCATCCCTTCCGGCTCGCTGGTGGGCGTCCTCACACCACACACCGTCACACACCTCGAGCCACCCAGGGCGTGTCCACCTGCCTCCTTCCCAGACCCCTTGTCTTCTGCGGACTGTCCTCCTGCCCGGCCTCTCGCCACCTGGCCGAGCCGCTGGCTGCTTCCCGTCTCTGTCAGCTGGTGACACAGGTGTTAGCTGTGGGGAGGGGGCTGACACAACAGCAGTGGGAGCCCACCTGTGCCCAGGCCCCACCTGTGCCAGCCCGGATGAAGCCCTCCCATCCTGCGGCGGATTGCCAATGTCTGCCTGGCCTTGTGACTTGGCCAGTCTGGCGTGGCCCGGAGTGTGGAGAGCAGTCTGCCTGAGTGGCAGGTGGTGTTCCCCGGTGGCGGTCCGTCTCTGCCAGGCCTCGGCGAGTGCCGGGTTGCCATTTCCCAGTCATTGCACAGCTCCTTCCTGCACCGACTCTGCACGCGCTCCACCCCTCCTGGTCTCAGTAAATGGACGGATCGGAGCAAAGTTCTGCATTGGGGACACCTGCCTCCGGAACCAGGGGGTGTAAACCAGCCGAGCGCACGCCTTTCGTCTTCGAGAAATGGAAGATGTGGTGGTTTCTACTCTACTTCAGAGGGTGTCCTGGTGTGTCTTTGAACACTGGGCTCCTGAAACCCGCATCGATTTCGTGGGTCTCCAAATTCTCTTAGGGCACATCTGACCCCCTCTGGAGGGCTCCTACCAAAACTGGGGTCCTCAGCTCCGGGTCCTGCCTGAGTTTGTGGGGTGCGGCCCCGTGGATTCTACGAGGTCTGAGGAGCCTCCACACTTCGCTCATGCAGGTTTGTGTCCTCAGTCCCACAGACTCGAACTTGGCCTTCGGCCCTGCGGCAGCTCTCACCTACGGGTCCAAGGGGCCAGTCCGGAGACGGACCCACCCATCAGTGTGTCCACTCCGCTCACATGTCGCAGGCTTGGGGGCTGCCAGCAGGGGGCCCTGCAGGGGCGCTTGGGTTGGCTTGCAGGACGCGGAGGTCAGAGGACGGGGGAGGCTGAGTCTGGTCAGGGTGCAGACCAGGAGCGTCTGATGGGGGCCCTAGTGTGTGGGACAGAGGGATGGCATTAGAGAGTGTGAGGAAGTGGCGTTATACCAGAGGGATTGACAAGGTGGGTCAGTCACTCCCTCTCACGTCGACGTGTTTGAGTGTTTGAGTGTTTGCTGTGGTTACGGACAGATTATGGCAGGGTGGCCTTTTGGCTGGGAGTTGGGATGAGGATTAAGCTCATCTCGCAGAGGCCCTTGCCCGAGTCTCACAGGGCCTTGCACAGTCTTGCCTCTTCCAGCTCCGCTCCTCCTCCCTCAACCTGAGACAGGAAACCTCAGAACAGCTTCCTGTGCGTGTTACACCTTCCTGCCAGGGTTACGCCTCGGGTCCTCCAGATGCACATGACCATGGGAGCCGGGAATCTCATCTCCCCAATCTTATGGCGGGGAACGGGGGCCCCAGGTCCCCTCTGGTCTGAAAATTTTAATTGGTGTGTAGTAGAAAATACTTTCCGGGCTCTAAAGGGACTAAATGGGGGACGCTCTTGGGTCGGAATGCCTTTCCACACTCGATTGTTTCCCCTGGACCTGAGTCACTGCTCAGCTTGGGGGTGGGGGGCACACCTCAGCTGTTTCCTGCTGGAGGTCAAGGGGACTCAGTGTTTTCTGACCAAGCCTTTGTCTTTCTTCGGGGCAAGAGCACTAAGACCGGGCATCAGTTTTTATTGCTGCTGCAGCAAATGGCCAGGAGCCCAGTGGCTTAAACAGTGCAGATGTGTTATCTTGCAGTTCTGTGGGTCAAAAGTCCAGGCCTCACTGGGCTGAAACCCAGGTGTTCCTGTGGGGCCTTTCGGAGAGAATGCAACCCTACCTTTTCTCGGCTTCCAGCAGCTGGCCGCACACCTGGCTCGTGGCCTCGCCTTCAAAGCCAGCAGCTCGCGTGCAGTGGACACCTCTTCGCTCTGCATGCCCCCCCGCCTCACTGAAGCCAGGGAAGGGCCTCTCCCGCCTTTTCAAGAGCCCAAGCGATGAGTTTGAGCCACGTGGATGATCTGGGGCCTCCATCTGAAGGATTCTCCTTTGCCAGGAAAGGTAGCCCTCGCCCGGTTCCAGGTGGGGGTTTTGGGCCATCATCCGCCTGCCAGACCGTACCAGTCACACACCACAGGCCCTCGGCCTCCAGCCTCTGCCCTCCCGCCGGGTGTGGACCTCTATGCAGCAGCCCGGCAGGTGTGGTCTGCCTCTGGCCACACCTGGGCGGGGGCGGGGCTCTGGGGCAGCTGCTCTCCATGCCCTGTGGTGCCTCCTTATGTGGGTCTGCCCATCTGGTGTGCGGTCAGGCTACAGTCTGGAACTCTGCGGCACGAGCACAGAGAAAGCCACCTCACCGGGGCTCCAAGGCTCCGCGGGCTGGTCTGGGCGGTGCCGTGTTCGCAGGGAGGTTCTGAGTGTGAGGTTGGGTTCTTCCTGGCTGACTCCGGGGGCAGGCGGGCGCTTGTGGTGATGGGTGTCAGCCTCTTTGCCTCAGGGGGCGGCCAGCCCACTGCTCCCATGGCTGCTCATCCAGTTACTGGTCCACAGACACTCATGGAGCCGCAGCACACACCGGGTGTGGTGGGCGAGGCGGGGAGCTGCCCCTCTAACGCTGGGCTGCGCGAGACGTCGTAAACCGATAAATGCGCGTGGCAACATCTTACAGATTCGGGGGCCGCAGGGAAGGGGGGACAGAGAATGGACAGGCTGCTCCGTGCGGGATGGCAGGGAAGCCCTGTCTGGGGAGGGGCTTGGGTAACGTTGTGCGTGACGTCCCCTCTTGGGACTCGGGAGGCTTGTAAGTCAAATTCAGACTTCATCCCTTGCTTTGTCATGGGCTCCACCAGCCCCCACTGGCCTTCCCTGAGGCTCTAAGCCGTGGCCTCCTCCTGCCTGACGACGGATAACGTAAGGAGGGTGATCTCTTCCGAATGTGGGGCAGCTAGCACGTCGGGGCCCTAAGTCTGGTGCTGCCCACTCTGTGTTCAGGGCTCCGATCCTAGACTCCAGCTTCTCAGTTGTCCCTTGATTTCTTCCCAGGGGATGTGGGGGGATTTGTCCCCAGCATGAGTCCTGAGGACTCCATGTGCCACCGACACCCCAATGAGAACATCAGGTGGGTGTGAGCCGATGGGATCTGGCAGACAGGAGGGCTGATTGACCTCATCAGTTACCCCATCACCTGGAAAGTGCTTCTGAGAATTTCCTGTGGCTGCTTAACTTCAAACAGGAAGGGGCGTATGGAGCAGGAAACACCTGAGTGTTTCTGGTTGGGCCTGGGAGCAGTGGCCTGAGGCCGAGCCCCGGGGTGCCCTGCCCCAGTTACCCCACAGCCCCTCCCTCTGCCCAGGTGCGAGGTCAGCTTGGCCTGCAGCGGGCAAGTGGACCCCAGGCTGAGTGTGAGTGCGCGGGCCTAATGGTCCGGGCAGTGTGAGACTTGGCTTCGGGGGGAAGTTTCTAGAACGGGCAAGCCTGCAGCGGCCCGGACCCAGGAGGACTGAGTCCCAGCGTGGGGGTGAGACGGCTGAAAAAGCTGCCACCCCTGGCAGACGGGCTGTCGCACAAACGTCCCCAAGCAGGAAACCTGCGTGTGCCCACGGGTAGAAATGAGGCTTCACGGTTATTTTCACATCCAAACATTACTCTTCGCACGCCGTCATATTTTATGAAAACTTTGATTGACATTTCAAAATGACCCCGCCCCACAGCGAGGCTGTCTGTCCCTGGGGCCGTGACCCACCGAAAGCGTCTCCGTCCTCATGGACATGGTGAAGTGAGCCATCTTCGGCGGAGATCTGCAGCTCTCCTTGGAGACACTTTTTAAAAGGCGAGTCTCTCCGGGGTACGGGTGACAGCGTGCCACCTGCACAGACCACGTTTCTGAACAGGGGCCCTGGGCGCATGGGCGGTTTCACCTTTCGGGTCTCGTCACCATGTCTGCTGCGCTGTCGCTCTGGTGTCCGATGGGAATGGTTGGGACTCTGGATGCCCTGACAGGCAAGATGCAGTGGGTGGAACCGTGGCTGGTGGTCCCACCTGGGACTAGGCTTGGCCATTGGAGGGGAGGGGAGTCCGGGGGACCCCGGGGCACAGGGAAGCTCACAGAGCAACCGGAGGGCTTGGGGGGCAGTCACAGGGTGACTTTTTTCAGGAATGCCATGCCCAGCAGGCCAGAGCTCTCGCAAGCTGCAGCTGCCCCGCTGAAACGGCCTTTTTATGTAGTGGGGCAACGTCCACTTGCTCTCTGCTAAACCAGGCCGGCTCTCCGAGCAATGGCTGCGTCCAGGGCCCCTCCAATTGGTCAGAAGAAACGCAGGCCGCCTCTCCAGGAGTCAGCTGGAGAGCACAGCCTTCCTCCGGGAGCTCCGCCCTGGGTCAGAGTGCACCTGGCTCTGCCGCCATCCCCTGGTGCGTCCACCTCCTGGGGACACACTCTGATTTGTGAAGATTAAACAAGCCATGTCCTCCTCCCGACTCAGCCCAGGGGATGAGCCCTCCCCGCCCTCTGCAGCCACAGAGGAGGTCAGGGCCTCTCACAAATAGCCTGTGCCTGGCAGGAGGCTGTGCCGGGAAGCTCCCCTCTGTGGGGGCAGCTGGTCCCAGGCGGGGACCAGGCTGGGGGGCAGTGGGCTCCGGGAGTGGCTGTTCTGCTTTTCTGTTGTGGTGACAGAGGGCACCAGGCTTCAAATGCTGTAGAAGATGGGACGGCCACCGGGGCTGGGACTCCAGTGCAATCTCTCTCACCTGGTCTGACGGGGACCACACCCCCCGTGACCCCGTGACCCCCTGCAGGGGGACTGACCTCGCGAGGATTTGAGTATGCTTTTGCCCGAGCTCCCTCTCACTTTGTGAGGCCCCGGTCTGGCTGGGCACCCATGCTGGAGCTTTCTGTTTGGTACAGATTTATTGTATTACAACTATTCTCATTCCATGAGTAACACAGAGTCCACTTCCCCTCTTGGGTCCTTGTCTCCTCACTCCTGATGGCCTCTGTCCCTGGGGTGGCAGACAGGCCCACCCCTGTGGGATGGTGGTGGGCCCCTCACAGACGGGGGGGAGGTTAGCGGAGCTCCCACACCTGCAGGCCCAAGGTTGGGGCTGGGCGCTTGGTGACCCCGATGAACACCAGCCCTGCTGGTCCCCTGGTTCCCTGGCTCCACAGCCCCGTCAGCCCCTCCGTCCTGGGCCCAGGCTCGTCCTCCGCCTCTTGTGGCTCCTCTCCACTGAGCGAGACCAGGGCCCCCCACTCCAAGCCCATCCACGGCATCCGCTCAGACCCGGGAGCAGGTCAGCCAAGGACTGAGGGCAGTGGAGACGGGCCTTGGGGACGGGGGTGTCTTTGTGTGCCCTGCCCCTGACGTAGCAGGCCCACCCTCCTGGAGGTGCTGTCCAGCCAACAAGTGCAGCCGGAGTCGGGAGCGGCTGGCCTTTGTCCTGGGGACAGGTGAAGGTCAGGCTCCTGTGACCCAGGGCTGCTGCCTGCATCTGGTGTGTCCGGAGACCCACCCCCTCCCTGGTCTCTTCACGGGCATGAGGCCGTGCTATATCCTCTTGAGTCTGTGTCTGATGTAACCACCGTCTTCCCAGCTTGCCCCCACCCCCACAGGTGCATGTGAGGGTCTCCGGTGCACGTCAAGACTTGGAGGGCCTTGCACTTCCTCCCCATTGTCTTGGGTGGAGGCCGCCTTTGCGAGCGTGGGTTTTTTCATTTAAACATCTCTCCCTCTGACTGCTCCCTTTGCATGAGTCATGAATTTAGCAGGAGCGTTATGTTAGGAAAGGTTCATCCAGGGACATACGAAGGGGCTGGTGAGGCTTCAGTTCATTGGAAACAATGTTAGAAACATTGTTGTCTTTTTCCCAGTGCTGGGGGGGGGGGCGGGGTTGGGTTGGGAGGTCGTTGACTTGGTGCTGTAACCGGCAGCTGGAAACGGTTGTCCTCCCAAACCCAGACTCAGTTCGACTCCTCTGCGTCCTGGGCTCCACCCAACAGGGCCATTCCCACCGCCACACGGATGCAGGCGGTCAGGGGGCCTGTCACGGGGTGCCGGACGATGGCACAAAGGCGAGGGGCTGTCCGTGCTCCCAGCACAAAGACCAGAGGCGTGGGGAGGGAGCCGAGGGGCCACCCTGCCTGGCCCCGCCCTCGAGCGCTCCCAGAATGGGGCTGCCTGGGGAACCATTTAAACCGGTGAGGAGAGAATGTAGCGTTTNGGTGAGGCTTCAGTTCATTGGAAACAATGTTAGAAACATTGTTGTCTTTTTCCCAGTGCTGGGGGGGGGGGCGGGGTTGGGTTGGGAGGTCGTTGACTTGGTGCTGTAACCGGCAGCTGGAAACGGTTGTCCTCCCAAACCCAGACTCAGTTCGACTCCTCTGTGTCCTGGGCTCCACCCAACAGGCCATTCCCACCGCCACATGGATGCAGGCGGTCAGGGGGCCTGTCACTGGGTGCCAGACGATGGCACAGAGGCGAGGGGCTGTCTGTGCTCCCAGCACAAAGACCAGGTGCCTGGGGAGGGAGCCGAGGGGCCACCCTGCCTGGCCCCGCCCTCGAGCGCTCCCAGAATGGGGCTGTCTGGGGAACCATTTAAACCGGTGAGAAGAGAATGTAGCGTTTGACAAGGGTTGTTTTGTTTGAAGACATGTGCATTAAAAATACATCTGAAATCCAGGGCACAAAGAATCCAAATAATGTTATTAAATGTCTTGTTGAAGAAGGTCCCGGGGGACAGTGGGCTCCGCTCTCTCACGGAAAATGCGCGGAACTCAACTTGTTGCGTTGAACAAAGCATTTCCGTCCCTGTTTTCTTCTCGCTCCCTTTCTCTCTTTTGCATTTCCCTATGTCTCCCGAGGAGACAAATCTCTGAAGGACTATTAAGTTGCAAATATACCGGAGCCAAAAATAGAAGATGGAGCCTTATAAACATTTTGCATATTTTGGTGTAATTTGTTGAAAATAGTACAAAATATGCTCACAGTTGGCATCTCGCATGCAAATATTAGGAATGCAGCCCCCCGATGCACGGTGGTTCTCAGCAGCGCAGCCGGCTTGGCCAGAGCTATTATGTCACTCTGCGGTTTGCAGGGGTGTGGACCGCGTCGACGACTGGTCTGCACACCTGCCGCCCAGAGAGGTGACCTGCTCTGGGGGCTCCAGGGGCAAGCGGTGCAGCTCACAGAAACACAGATTTCTAAAATGTCGCTGAAGCCCGTTGCCTTTCTGAGCTCTTTCCTTAGAATGTGAACCACGGTGGGGACCCAGGTGCCTGGGGCTGTGGACACGGCCATCCGCTTTGGTGGCACAGATGTAGGGCTGCGTGGGGACATTCTGCCGTCACAGGCGAGCCGGTGGGGTCTCCCCTGCCCCGCTCTTACAGGAGCCCTCCGGGTCTGTGGCTGGCAGGAGAGCCACGCCCCCCCCGCCCAATGACAGACAGGTGAGGAGCCCTCCTCCTAGCGTGGGCCCTGTCTACATCTGGCTCCCACCTCACCGGTGAACCTGTCCCTGCTCCAGGGTGACGGCTAAGAAAAGCAAGATGTCATTCGTGGTTATAAATTTAACTCTTCTGTGATTAGTCCGGGCAATTAGGACGCCCCTGGGGTCGCGTCGACGGCAGAGGCACAAGCTGGAGGCCTGATTAGCGTGGGTCTCCCGATGCTCGCTCCTGCTAGTACATGCCTGGCACACAGAGTATGGGTTCTCATTCAGACGTCTTAATGTCTCCAGACAATCCCAGCAGATGCAGGCTGAACTCAGATCTGCGGGAGCGCGGGGCTGCAATCTGCAAACATTTTTCTTGCCACTTTGTTTCATTTTTCCTAAACTTAACTGATTTGGAATCGGGAGATATAAATGAACAGCGCGGGCCCGGCTTATCCATCACAACCCGCACAGACGTCACCACTGGCCTCTCCTAACACCCTATTACCACCGGGTAGTTGGCTAGTCACACAGGAATAAAAATTACACTGCAAACATCATAAGTTAGGCTTGATTTGTTGAGCAAGTAGCCTGACAATTCGGTGAGAGTAATATACCTCAGCTTCGCCGGAAATCAGGCTTGTTATGGCTCTGGTACGTCTATAAAGATTGTTCATTTCATATAAAACAGCTACCTGCACTGCGCGCTCTGGAAGGAAGAATAATGCCGGTTATAAATATCGAGGAAAATCTATTTGTCTGCCCCTTCACGCCGCTCGCCAGTCCCACGGAGCAGCCCTGGGTTCCGGCGGCGGCAGGCGCGGGGCGGGCGGCCGCCTCCCTCTGCCGGGTGTCCTGGGCCAGCGTGCGTCATCGCTCTCTGTCACAGGAGATGAGCAGTGAACTGTGACCGAGCCGGAGCCTTGTTCTCTGCCCACCGGGGGGACGCTAATGACGGTGAAAAACTAGACGGTGCCGCGTTGAAAGCCGGTGTGAGGGGAAGGCAGTCTGTCGGCCGGCTGGGCTGGGTCACGGGCAACGTCAGAGATGAATAGAAATGATTAGATTGGGTGTGGGAGGGGCTTTTTTTAGAGGGCAGGGTTCTGTTCGTTTAAAGATACATTATTGGACTGTTACATCTGATTTCAAGCTGCTGGGTAATGAAAATGATGAACGCCCCTTACTCATAGGTTCAAGGCTGTAGGTACCCTTTGCACTGGGATCGGGAGGAGCACACACCCACGTGCTGGGGATCCCTCAGCCCCTGGGCACGGCCATGACCTCTCGGCTGGTGTGTCTCCCTCTGAGCCGTGGACACACACTGGGTAGAAAGTGTCGCCCCTGGGTCACAAGGGGAGGGACAGGAAGCAGAAAACCTGCCACAGTGGCTTGGGGCTTCTCTCATGGAGCTGGCTCTTTCGGGCTCCGGGTCCCCAGGGTCTGTTCCTTTTGGGGGCTCAGCGGTTGTGACCCCAAGGTGTGTCTGGCGGGGACATAGTGTTGGCAGAGAGTGAAGACAGGGTGCCTCCACCTTGCGAATGTGTGGGAAAGTGGAGGGCGCCTAACTCCCCTTCTCGCCCCCCACCCACGTTCCCGGGAAATGTTCTGAGCTCTTGTTCCCTGGGCTCCGCTCCTGGTTTTGCATTTACCCCACACCGGGCAGGGGGCTGGTGAGGAACCTGGCCACTTTGAAGACCTCGCTCCCAGGGCAGAACGACAGCACTGTCGTCCCCGACGTTGGGGGCAGAACGATGTCACGCTCTTGGCGAGTCCCCCCCATCGAGTGTGACCAGCAGCAGTAGTGATCTGCTTCTGATAAGCTTATCTTTTAATACAAAGGGTGGTTATGGATTTAGCCCCTGTTGGCAGGCTCTCGGGGACGCCTACACCGTGCTGCCCGCTGTGTGGCCTCGAGGGAGACTACTGACCTCTCTGAGCTTCGTTGTCCTTGTCTGTAGGACAGAGGTCAATCCCTCTTCTTCGTGAGACCGTGCGGGTTAGAGCGTGTCATGAGTCCCTGGTGTAACTCTTGGTCCAGAGCGGGCACTTCACGCAGGACAGCTGCTGCCGCCACCAGCCCCCACTGCGGTGCGAGTGACAGTGACATTGTTTCACGTGTGTCTGAGCTTTGTCACACTGAGAACCAACACGAGTTTGTGGGGGGGGCAGACACCCTGGCCAAGGCCCCACGAGTGGGTGCCCACGCGAGCTGTCGGTCTCCTGGCTGGTGGGAGCTCCCCAGCCATCTCCTTGCCTGGGGCATTAGTTAACATGGAAGCTTCTGGAAACACTATATACAGCCTGCATGTCATCTAATTGATGTCAAAAGCAAGAGAGATGGGGGGAGGGAAGACAGAGAAAGGAGGTGTCGGGGGTTTCCCACCAGCCTGCGTCCCAGTCTCAGTGCCCACCAAGTCTCTGGTGGCTCCGCTCTCTGTGACGGGGGCGCTTCTGAGGCCACTGCCAGCCCACCTGCGGCGAACCACGTCCTGCCGCTTCTCCTGCATGGGGACCCTGTGTGAGGAGGTCTACTCCAGTTGGCAGAAAGACACGAGTAGTGATACTTCCACCTTTTTTCAGGCAGGGTGGCTGCATGCCTGGATCTGCCCAGGCCAGTGCTTGTGACGGGACAAACACTGTGGTCCCCGGGGCTGCCAGGGAGTGTGGGGCCACGGGCAGTCCAGGTGTTGCCGTGGTGACTCGGAAGGCCTACTGAAAGTACAGCCGGGGGTCGTGACATGACGGGGGTCTGTCCCCGGGCACTGGGGTGCCCCCGAGGCTACCTCAGCGAGTCGCTCAGAGGGCAGCCACAAGTCGGGCATGTGCCCGCAGGCGTGAGGCGCTCGCTCATGCTGAGGACATCAGGGCGGGCACAGAGCAGGTCATGGTGACCGCTCAGGCCTCGGGCTGACTTCTGGGGACCTGCTGGTGATGAGTCCTGAGACCAGGCTCTCAGTGACGGTTTTTGAAAAAGTCTAGACCCAGTCCTCCGTGTGACTTGTCACTCATGCGACTCTGCCCTGGCGCCGCTCGGAGGGACTTTGCTGAGTGTCACCCGGAGTCTGGAGCTGTCACCCAAGAGCAGTGGCTTCCCTCGGACGGGGCAATGGTCTGAGAAATACCAGAAATGAAGAAGGATGAGGCGTAAGTGGACGGCGGTCTCCTCTGGCCTTCCTCCGGAGGTCTTTGTTCTCTGCTGTGACGTCCCTCTCATGACATCACTCTTGTTGACATCAAAGAGCCTCATGGGTCGCATTTCCAGGTCGAGACACTGTGGGGTCTCGGCTGTGTGGGGAGGTTGGCCCCCATCCCCTGGGACAACAAGGCCTGCTCCCTGCCTGTCTGGGGACGCCTTTCCTGCTTGGCAATAGCCACTTTGGGGACTGGTGTCCTTCTGTCCATATGGTGTCTGGTCCCCTGAATGCCAGAGGGTGCGACCTGGCAGCCCCCAGGTCAGTTTCCATCAAAAACAAGCAAATTTGCCCCATCAATTGGACTGTTTACCTTTAAATACGGGTTTAGGTCAAGGTGGAAATCATCTGAACGTTATCTGGAAAATGCTAAGTCGTCTTTGGAGGGTGACACGGGGGCATGACTAGGCCCTTCCCACTTTGGTTGATGTTAGGGTCTTCTCTGCAGCCCCCTCCCCTCCTCTCCCTAAGCCTGTCCCTCACATGGCCCCGACTGTCCCTTGGGGGAATTTGTCAGTCAGAGGAAACCTGCCCACTGCCCCGTCCTTTTTACACAGGGACGGACAACCCAGGATTGCTGGCTGTGTGTGTGCGCGCGTGTGCGTAGCAGATAAAAGAGAAAGACCAAGATAAAAATCAAGACAAAAATATATTCTAAAACGGCGTTTAGTGACATGCATTCGAGACACTGGAACAGTAGCCCTAGAGAAAAGGATTACTCAGTAAGCAAGAAACGATTCAGAGATTAAAGACACGATTACCCAAAGAAAACAAGGAGCAACAAAGGGCCCGGAGAGAGGAGAAACGATAAGGTAGGAGCGGGGAGGAGCCCCCCCAGCACCCCCCAGGCAGCTGGTTCCTGTCTCTGGGAGAGGGAGAGACGAAGCACAGAGGGAGCAGCGGTGGACGCTTCCCCGAAGGAAGGCTGGGGGTCCTCACCCGGGACAGGTCTCTGAGCTCTCAGGACGGAGGACAGTGGCATCACCTGTGACCTACCGCTGGGAACACCCCGGCACCAGGGACACCGAGTAGGGTCGGGCTTGACGCACTGCAGGCTCCCAGGGAGGGGGTGATCATAATACGGTGATCATAAAAAATTAAAGGGGAGAAAGTTCCGTCATAGGAAAAGGGATCAGGCTGTTATCTGCATCTTCATAAACTGCACGATGCCCGATGGTCGTGCTTTAGTACTAGGAGACGAGAAAGCAGCGTGAGCTGGAATCCTCCCTCCCACAGCCCTCCCCCCACAGTGGAGGCTGGTCTAGGGGCCGAGGGGGCAGATCTGCTGCTAGGTGCCCCTTTAGAAAATTAACTTCATTGAAGTAAGATTTACATATAGTCCAGTTCCCACATTTGATCTTACCATCCGAAGAGTTTGGCACATGCCTGATCACGACACAGAACATTTTGGTCACTGGGGAAGCCCTCCTGGCCCTTCCCTCTCACTCCCCTCCCCCAGTCCCTTTTCTGTTCCAGAACGTTATGGACACAGGGCCGCACGATATGTGGTCTCCTCTGGCTCCTTCCCTTCGGCATCTGCTTTCTAGGGTCACGGCACAGCGTTTGAGCAAGCTGTGCCTCCTTTTTTCTGCCTGCGTAGTACTCCACTGTGCAGAGCTGCACGTTGCATTTCCCTGCTCACCAGGTGGGGCGTGGGGGCTGTTCCCAGCCTTCGGATGTCAGGAGTAGGGCCTCTGCGAACATCTGGGTTCTTGCCTTTGTGAGAAGGAATATTTTCGTTTCTCTCAAGTCCATCCCCAGGAGGGAGTAGTTGCCTCGCATAGTAAGTGTGTGTTTAACTTTGTAGGAAACGGCCCCTCTGTCTTCCAGGGCGGCTGCGTCATTTTGACTGCCTGCCGGCAAAGCACGGGGGGCCAGCTGCTTCCCACTCCTGCCCACACGTGGCGTTTTCAATTCGTTCCGATCTGTGTGAAAGGGTATCTCACTGTGGTTCGACCCAGCGTTTCCCTAACTGTTGAGGAAGCCGAGCATCTTTTCACACGCTCGTTTGCCACCCACGTATCTTCTTTCGTGAAATGGCTCTTCAGTTCGTTTGCTTAGTTCCATTTTTTATTGCCGGGTATGGGTTCTTTATATATTCTGCATATAAGTCCGTTCTCAAATGCCATTTTGAAAACCATCTTTGTGCCTGTTTGTTTTCATAATGATGCCCCTTGGAAAAAGCAAAAAAGTTTTTCATTATGACGAAATCCAATTTATCATTCTTTTCCTTTCCAGGTCTTCTTTTTTGTGTGTCTTATGTAAGAAATCCTTTGCCTAACCTGGCGTCACAGTGAGTTTCTCCCAGAAGTGCACAAAATTGGTTACAGGTAGGCCTGTAATTCATTCTGAGTTCGTATTTCTGTCTGGTGGGAGGTCAAGGTTCTGTTTCTTTCTTTTTTTCCTTTTGCATATGGATGTTCAATTTTCCAGGGCACTGCTTGAAAGACTGTCCTGCCCCCAGTGGACAATTTGCTTCTTTGGCCGCGCCGTGTGGCTGTGTTTCTGGGCTCTCCCCTCCGACACCCCGAGGGCCACCGAGTCTGCACCCCAGCAACAGACTCGCCCTGTGGGCTGCGGCCCGGCAGCCACATTGTGTACGTCACACACCGCCTTTCTCTTTCTCAACATTGTTTGAGCTAATCCAGGTCACCCGCATTTCCATGTAAATGTGTGTGTGTGTGTGTGTGTGTGTGTGTGTAACTACACACACACACAAGACATCAGCTTGTGCAGGAGCTGTGTTGGGATTTTGCCCAGCAGGGCATGGAATCTGTTGGTTGATTTTGAGAGATCTGATGGCTGAACGCTGTTGACATGGAAAGTTATGAAGATAATGGAGCTCTACCAGAAGCACAGGTTTTAGGGTATCACTTATTTATTTACTTTTTGATTCAGTTTTTTTTTTCCTGCCAGCATTCATCTTCCTCGTACCCTCTTCCACCTCCCCCCCGCCATCACCGCAGCACTGTCCGTGGCCACGCGTTCTTTTTCTTTTTTGCTCGATCCCTTCATGCCTCCCCCGCCCCCCGTCCCCGTGTCTGTAGGGCCAGCCGCTCAGGAGGCTGAGGCAGGGGGCTCCCTCCAGCCCAGGAGGTCTGGGCTGTGGCGTGTGGTGCCCATTGGCTGTCCGCACTGAGCTTGGCATCAATACGGGGTAACCTCCCAGGAGCAGGGGACCATCGGGTTGCCTAAGGAGGAGTGAGCCGGCCCAGGTTGGAAATGGAACGGGTCAAAACTCCCGTGCTGACGAGTGGATCATGTGGATGTCTGAGGGTGGCCGATCTGAGGACCCAGAGTCATGGACCAAAGGACGGGCAGATTGTAGGGCGAGATTGGGGGAGCAGAAGGCGCTTTGTCAGAGGTCACCAATCTTCAGTTTGCCATCTGAAGACTTCGTTCAAGGCTCATTTGCTGTGCAGAAAAGTTTTAGTTTTTTAAGTGGTTAAAGTATTGTTGTTTCATGACCTGCTCCTCTTCACTGTATCTGTCTGTACTATATTTACTTAAAATACATTCATTACTTTTATTCAGGAAAAAAAGACATTAAAAAATTAAAGTAGGAGAAAATGTTGGTGATGCACTTTTTAATGGTTTGGATTTTTTTTGTAAACACGGAACGCAGTTGCCGGAAAACAGAATGTGAAATAATGAAGAAGACCCCGAGGGGCGGAGCTCACTTGGTGTCGCCGGAGCCTAACTTAGGGAAACTTAGGGCTGCCCAGTTTTATCCTTCAGTCTGTCAGGGTCAGTGCCAAGGAACTAAGTGGCAGATGCGAGATATTTGAAAAGAAACTGCAAATTTAGAGTACAAAAAAAGTGGAAGGATATAATGGAGGTAAAAGACTTAATATGTGTATAAAACATTAACCACATATAAGCAATATTCAATAGAGTTAATTTTAAAGCTTTTGTCTATATGGTACACCATATATTCATTCAGATGCATGTAACAAATATTACATATAAAAGCTTATATGTTAAATAAGCAAAAAAATAAGCAGAGGATGTAAATATACTCTGAGATAGTACTACTGAATGACTAATTCTTTGTTTTCAACATTGAATTAACCAAAGTAAAATAAATTATTTAAAAGAGCAATAATAAGTAGCAGGATTTGTAAATAAACCTAAGTCCTGCTTCTTTCAAACTATAAATAAATTTCTGGTATTGTGTTTAGTAAGAAAATGAGGAGAAAATTCTTAAAAACATAGAAACAAGTGATAAGAAAAATGGGAGTAGTCAGATCCTTTTACAATAAATAAGTTAGAGCATGTATGTATAAATAGGTTGGTTTTAAGAAAAAATGATATCCTGTATTACAAAAAGCAAGCCAAGACAATAGGACTCTTGCACAAATAAGTTGACAGGGAATATTTGCAGGTTCTCGTGACTTCACTTCCGGCTGCAGGGCAAACACAAAGTACTTGACCAGACGTGCACTTTCTCTCTGACAGTCCCCAGCCCAGTGCCCCCCGACACAGCCCAGTTCAGTGCGTGGCGACGGGGTAACCCATACCCTGGGTGGAGGCAGTTCAGAAAGCTACCTTGCCTGTGAACAAAATATACAAATGTTAAATAAAATATGTTAAAAAACCTGGCAGAGCGATCAAAGAATGATACTTTCTGGGAAAATACATTTTTTCCATTAAGAGATTTAAGGACAATTAATATATTTACATATATTAACAGATCATGGGATAAAAGTTACATGCATTTCCTGTTCAAATGACTTGTGATATTCGATGTTCATTTTCAAGAAAAATATCCAAAAACTAATACCTATTAGTATAATAGGAAATAAAGCATCTTTGTTAAAAAAGATAGTTTTATTCCCCAAACAACAGCTGAATCACACTTCAGAATGAAAAACTGGAGGCATTTCTATTTAAATAAGAAAGGATTCTCACAATCCTTGATGTATTTAACACAGTTCTTTAAATTCTGTCCAATGGAATAAAGCAAAAATGAGAAATAAGAGGGCGGCGAATTGAAAGCAGATGACCGATGACTGTCATGGACGTGTGACAGGATTGTCCCTCTGCAGAGGGAATAAACTGGGAACACAAACCCTGCCAATTCCATTAATAGTTTGATCAAAATAAGCACAAATAAAAGTTACAGTTTTTCTACGTACCAGCAATATTATGATATGAAAAAATACTACTCACAACAGCAACAAAAATGTAAAATTATTTAGGATAAAGTTCACACGAAATGTGCCAAAAAAGAATAAGGACTGAAAATGGAAAAAATGTGCCATGTTTTTGGATGAACATTAAAAATAAATATAAAGTTGCCACTTCTCTCTGTGGTGTCCAGAATTTTAATAAAACTGGAATGAAAATACCAGTGGAACTTTGGAGGGTGCAGTGGTTTGCGAAATTATTCTGCAGTTCGTTCGGACGTTTAGAATTGCCAAGAACATTTTGGGGAAAATGGAGAGGTGGGGCGGGACCTGGGCTCCCGAGTGAGGGATGTGTGATGGTGTCTTGGTGGCTTTGTGTGCATTTAAACGGTCTGATTTAATTGCAGGCATAGACAGATAAATCAATGAAACAGTACAAAGAGAGCAGAAGCAGGCCCATGGAAATATGAATTTCACGTAAGATAAATGTGGCATTTCAAATCAGTGGGGAAAAGGAGAATTCAGTAAGTAAAACTGGGTCAATCTGTGGACCATGCGAAGCAAATTTTTATAATACAACATGTACTAAAAAATTTCAGATTGGTAAAATATTTAAATATGAAATTTGAAAGCATAGAAATATCTTAAGAAAAACACCTGATATTTATCTGGTGTCATGGTGTGCAAGTTTTTTTTCTAAAAGCACGCACAAAGGCACCGTCCACGCAGTGGGAGACTGAGGATTTCACCACGACAACCCAGCAAAACCCTTTATGCCCAAACGATCACACACAAAACTGAATGTTAGACCACAAACTACAGGTAAACACTTTTCGCAGCAAAAGCATTTAATATCCTTATTATATGAGTGCTTACAAATTAATAATTAAGTGACAAACATGCATGGGAAAATAGGCAAAGAAAATCGGCAGGAAGTTTTACAATGTAGAATCACAGAGGCCAGAGAATGTAAGGACACCAGTTCAGCCTTACGGGAAACTAGGAACACACCATTCGAAGGAATGGCTGGTGGTAATGCATGTAGTTCAGTGCCAGGGACATGGAAAATTCTAGAATTATAATATGATGATGATGGTGGTGGTGGGATAATTGTGATGTTTCCTTCAAATGATGTCAGTCAGTACCGGCGTATGGGATAGTGGTGCCGGGATTTTTTTCTTGGCGGAAGAATAAAATAACATACTCCTAAAGCGTAACTTTGCAATGCATAATCTAACTGTCAGAAAGGCGAGTTTCTTTTGATAAGTTGTTCTCATTCGTATGTTTATTCTAACAAAATCTCATGCAGTCCTCTCCCAGGATTTCATTCCATGTTGGTTTCGGCGTTGGGTGTACTGGTCACCGTGCACGCGGGTAGGAAAGTGCGTGGAAGGTCACAGACACGTGGCAGAGGAGAACTTACCAACGTGAACGTGGTCCCAGGGCGTCAGGGGCACACGGGAGCTCCCGTCACACGCCCAGGAGCGATTGGCAAATGCGTTTCACGGTTTCCCTCGTTTGCGTCTGAAGGGGGGATGATGGGAGGTTTGGGAGATTTGATTCCTTCTCTCTCCCCTCCCTCCCTGCCCAGCCTCGCCCACTCAGGATTTTTCAACATTTTCTATGAGCAGGTAGCAATTCTGTAAGCAGATAGAATAAATACCCCATGGGTAAATATTTCCTTTCAATTTTCACAAGAAGACCCCTAGAAACCTGGGGGCTGAGATTTGGGGCCATATTTTGGATTTGTGGGGTGAACCACCCCCTCCCCCAGCAGTCCTCAGTTAACAGAGGTGATAGGAAGCCACTCAGGGGCCCAGTGGCTGGAGCTGCAGAGGGTCAGGCTGCGCCATCAGCCGGTGGCCACTGCATGTCTGCTGGTGTTGGGTCCAGAACGGCAGAGCCCTCAGCCCCCTACACACAGGGCTGGCACATGGCACCCACGGGCTGAGCCGACGGGTCAGGAGTTCAATATAGACCCGCAGACCGAGCCGGAACGTGGTCAGGGGCCTCTGGCCAGCTCCCACATCCGCAGGAGCCCCACGGTCGGCCGACCCATCTTCCCTGCCTGTTCCCACGTGTCAGCTCCCGGAGGAGGTGGGAGCCCAGCACAGCTGTCTCCACTCAGGGAGGCTGCGGCCTCTCAGGGTAAGGACAGACAGGGCCCCCAGAGGCTGCCCAGAGACACAGCACCCTGGGGACAGGGCTGGTCACCTGTCCACCCCTGGTGACAGGTGTGGGGTGGAACCCATGTGTTTGGGGTAACAGGGTGAGGAGAACCCTGGGCAGGGGCACCTGGACACCGGCCCATTTTGCGTGAACCTCCCTTAGTCTAGCTCAGTGATTTTCAACCCTTTTCATCTCCTGGCACACATAAACTAATTGCTAAAATCCTGCAGCACAAAAGCATAGTTTTTTGCCTATCTGACAAAAAAGGTATAATTTTGATTGATTTACAAAAAAAATAGTAGTTACCTACCCTTTTTGCTCCAAAGTGACTTTAAACAATCAGATGCTCATCCTTATATGTAAGGATTTCCGGGACCAAGAAGTAACCAGTGGAGGCAACCTTCTCCTGCGGCGTGACCAGTGAGACGCGGCTCTGTTATGTGACCTGTGTATTTATGGTTCAAAGCCTGGCTTTCACACCGGGCGGCTGCTGTTGTGCTGGCTGTTGTCATTTTTTTATTTGACAATCTAAGGGAAAAGAGGTCAGTGCCCCTGATTAAGTAGTCAGCTGTCTCATGTTTTACAGACGCCCGTGGCACGACGGGTGAACACGCCGATCCGGGTCAACATGCAGAGCGTGGCCATCGTTGAGGGCAGGGCCGGCTCCGGGTCTGCCGGCTCCGCGCTCCGTCCTCCCGTCGCTCCTGCGGAACGAGGCGCGCACAGCCGCCTGTGAATCTCTCGGGCTTGTCCTCTGGTTCTGCCTCTGCCTTCTCCCCCTCCCACATGCAGTTCATTTTAACATCTTTCACACCTACTCTTGCTTCCTCCGGGAAGCCTTCCTGAATTTCTTAGGGCTGGATCGTTCTGCTTGCCTCATATGACCACACTTCACTCCCGGCCTCAGCCCCACGGGTTGCTTGGTCATTCAGCTGTCTCTGTGGCAACCTGGGCCTGGCCCTGGGGTGGCGTGCCCATCCTGGCCCATGCCCTTAGGGTACCTCGTTTACTGAGCGGATGATTGAATGGATAATTGAACTTAAGTTGGGGAAGAGGCGGCCTGAGGAGGCAAATGTGGGGAAGCACTTTCACAGGCCAGTCACGGGAGGTGGGGAAGGTTCGGTTGAGAGCAGGCGGGTCTGGGTTGTTCTTGGCAGAGGGGCGGGCGAGCAGGTCCCTGAAGGGGAGTCAGCGGTGCTCGGTCAGCAGGCTCGGGGCTCAGGACACCGGGCAGGAGCGAGTGAGCTCTTCCCATGTCACCACTGTGTTGTGTTGGGTGAGTGGCCCCAGCAGGGCCCTCCTGTGCGTCGGGGCCTGGGCACCCTGGTGGCCTCGTTCAGGGCCTCCCGACTGCCTGGCTGGAGGACGCGGGCAGAGCCCGGGCAGTGGGCGGGGGAGCCAGATGCCCATTCCAGTCACATCTCTGGGCGTCCCAGCTGTCATGGCCGTAATTACTGCGGCCACCACCGGGGAGTGTGTGGCAGTGGTGGGGACCCTCTGGTCTCCTTAGAACTTCACTGCTGTTCATGGCCACCGTGCCAGCTTATCAGGACACGGGCAGCCTTCTGCCGGTCTCTTGAAAACGGCGGCAATTCTCATCCATCACTGCAGCCCAGCTGCTGTGGGGCAGCTGTCAGGGCCGGGCTCTGCATGCTCCCGACATGCTGGCCCTGACCTTGGGAAGGTGGCAGCTCGGAGCCAAGTGCCTTTCTCAGGATGGCACCAGGCTGGGCCTTTCCCCCGGCCGGGGTGACGGTGTCATGCCTGTGCGGTGGCCAGAGTGGCTTGTCTGTGGCCNCGGGGGGGGGGGGGGGGGGGACGCAGTGCTCTGCTACTGAAAAGGCTTTATCTCAGGTTTGAGAACATCTCTCTTCCTTACACGGGGACGGGAACATACACGGATTGCAATAAGCATAGGCAGTGGCACAGGCCGTTTGCCGGGTTCCAGGCATCGTGTCTGGTCACTGCTCTGAACAGCAGCACGGAAGAGGCATCTGGTTTCCCTTTTCCAGCGAGGAGCCCTGACCAGAGAGGTTGTTTAACTTGTCCAGTGTCACACAGCTCAGGGGACAGGGCTGGGTTCAAGGCCAGAGAAGCCTGTTTCCAGAGCCACGCGTAGGCCACATTTTAGGAACTTGGGAAAACAAAAGTGTAGAAGATAATTTCACTTTTCAAACACAACTCTGTCTCCATATATCTCCTTTCATGGTTTTTCTATTCATTACTTTTCCATAATTGTGGTTATACTGTGTAATCCGTTTTGTCTTAAATTGGAATCGTTAGAATTAATATCGCCACATAAACATTTCTCACAAGTGTGCCATCTCTTCCCATCCCCTTTTCGTTGCTCATTGGGCTGAATCCAATTTTCCCCAAGTGTCAGCAATAAAGCGACGTCCTGGGGTGTGAGTCAGTGAGTGTGCGTGTCACTCACTGTGTGCCTCGCCTCGGTGAAGGTGCACACACACAGCGTGTGGTCGGAGCCGGGCACCTGACTCACCGGCGTTTCCACAGCCAGCGGGTGGAATGCCAGGGCTCACCCGGGGGGCAGGTGGGCACCGGACAGGCTTTTGGTCGCCAGACTGCACTTGGGCGATACAGCTTTTTCCATATTGCAGTTTGTTTGTTTGTTTGGATGAAGTGCCGTCAGGGGTGTTCCTGAGTCCGAGGGGGCGACTGTGTTTCATGTGAGTTATAGGAATGGCCCTCCTGCTCCTGCGGGGTCTCCCTCCTGCCACCACTGGATTCCTGGAGTCCCATGGTGGTTTCACAGCGCCCGCTTCTTGGTGGCTGGTGACGGCCAAGCTCGCTGCTCCTCCGGACCTGGGGATCCCTGCCCTGGGGGGATGGTGTGGGGAGCGGTCACTCTCTGGAATGCTCCGTGGTCACTGCTGTGGATGGAAGGCAGCTCTAGGCGTTGTTCACTGGCAGCCAGTGGTCTGGGCCAGAAGGGACNGGCCACATTTTAGGAACTTGGGAAAACAAAAGTGTAGAAGATAATTTCACTTTTCAAACACAACTCTGTCTCCATATATCTCCTTTCATGGTTTTTCTATTCATTACTTTTCCATAATTGTGGTTATACTGTGTAATCCGTTTTGTCTTAAATTGGAATTGTTAGAATTAATATCGCCACATAAACATTTCTCACAAGTGTGCCATCTCTTCCCATCCCCTTTTCATTGCTCATTGGGCTGAATCCAATTTTCCCCAAGTGTCAGCAATAAAGTGACGTCCTGGGGTGTGAGTCAGTGAGTGTGCGTGTCACTCACTGTGTGCCTCGCCTCGGTGAAGGTGCACACACACAGCGTGTGGTCGGAGCCGGGCACCTGACTCACCGGCGTTTCCACAGCCAGCAGGTAGAATGCCAGGGCTCACCCTGGGGGCAGGTGGGCACCGGACAGGCTTTTGGTCGCCAGACTGCACTTGGGCGATGCAGCTTTTTCCATATTGCAGTTTGTTTGTTTGTTTGGATGAAATGCCGTCCGGGGTGTTCCTGAGTCCGAGGGGGCGACTGTGTTTCATGTGAGTTATAGGAACGGCCCTCCTGCTCCTGCGGGGTCTCCCTCCTGCCACCGCTGGCGTCCTGGAGTCCCATGGTGGTTTCACAGCGCCCGCTTCTTGGTGGCTGGTGACGGCCAAGCTCGCTGCTCCTCCGGACCTGGGGATCCCTGCCCTGGGGGGACGGTGTGGGGAGCGGTCACTCTCTGGAATGCTCCGTGGTCACTGCTGTGGATGGAAGGCAGCTCTAGGCGTTGTTCACTGGCAGCCAGTGGTCTGGCCCAGAAGGGACAAAAGTCCCTCGCTCACACCAAAATGCGTCACATGGTCCCGCCCACAGGGGCCAGCAAGAGCAGCCCTTCCCCCCGCCCTGAAGGGAGACATGCCTGGGGACACATCGTGGCAAAGGCCCCGATGACCAGTCACAAAAGTTGCCCGTCTCATAGTTGAAACAGTGGCGCGTGGCCGCTTTACCGGCAGATTTCTGGGTGAGCCTCAGCGTTTCCTCCCACGTACTCGGCCAGGTGGGCCTTGTCTTTGTGACTTGTCTGTGCTGTTCCGACCTGTTTATACTCGACGTCCTAACGCTCTTCACAAAGGACTTCCCGATGTGGCGATGTCCCCGAACGGGTCCTTGGTGAGGAGAACACGTGTCTCAAAGCCGATGTCTCAGGCATTTTTATACCGGTGTATAAGTCACCCTATTAATGGCCGTCTGCTTCCCACAGAAGCGGCCCCGGGTGTGCACCACCTCCAGGCGAAGACTTTATTTCTGTCACACTCTGCTTTTCCGTGAGTCCATGGACACCCAAGGAGTTTCCTGAATTCCAGGGAGTTTTAGCGTCCAGTTTCAAAGGTTTGTGTCCTCTTCTGTCCTCTTGTGGTGCCCCTTTGTGTCCCCACCCCCACTCCCCGTCCCCAGGTGAGGGCACACCTGCATGTTGAAACAGTTTTCTCTCCGGTGTCTTGGGTGGTCAGCCGGAGAGAAAGATGTTCAAATTGCCTCCCCTGTCCCTTGGGGCCCCTCACAGTGGCTCCCCCTGCCCAGTGGGACACGTTTCCCAGGGCTGCACACGATTGGTTTTTACCACGTGGGACACGAAGGAACGATTTTGATAAATATCGGTGAAATTGTGCGGGTGTTAGGAAGGTCACTGCTGACCGCGGTGAACCTGTGCATCGATAGACACTCTGGCTGATGCTAAGGCTTTGAGTGACCGCCAGTGCAACGTGAAAATTCTCTAAGGGGCTCTGAGGTGGGTAACGCAGGGTGGGACAAAGTCAGGTACAGTCGTTTGCACGGAAAGCAACACAACAATGAATGATAACACAAGAATAAACCCCGGGTGTCGCGCACGTACAACTGTAAGCCTGCTTTTGCTCCCCCCACCCCGTGTGATAGGGAACAGGGGACAGGCGAGGACAGTGGGATGGTGGGTAATGCCTGAGGTTTGGGGGAGACCCCTCTGCCTTCCACGTCTCGGCTTTGTCCTTGTGTGGAAGGACCTGCGGGCCGTCCAACGGTGGGGGCTGGAATCCGTGCGTGCGCCCCACACCCCCGTCGATGGACTGTGGGCTCCCGCGCCTCCTAGGAGGGCAGTGGGCAGGCGGACCTCAGCTCTCGCTCCTTCAGGGGTGGCCTCCACAGCAGATGGAGGGCTCAACCCAGGTCCTGTCCCTTCTCATGGGGGCCTGCGTCCAGTGACCGTCCATTTCAAGGCTGCAAGGCCCGGCCAACCTGGGAAAACTCTGGAGGGCCAGGGATGCGGAGGCAGCCTCACTGTGGCTGGAGGGAATGCACAGGACAGAGCGCTTGACATCTGCACTTGACCTTGAACGCAGATGAGATTGTCCGCATGGGATGGCAGGGACCAGGGTGTGCCATCACTGTGGGGGTGCGCCTGCACCCTGCACCCCGCACCCACAGGTCAGTAGATTTCTTCAGTGGGCGGTGCTGGGACCACATGGTGCGTGTCCCGAGGTCAGAGCTGGAATGCGGGACTACGCTTTGCAAAGCAGCACTGTGGCTTCGGCCTGTGAGAAACCCACGCGTGACCGTGTCCGCCCAGCCTGGCTCAGGGAAAGCTGCTCTTTATTCCCAGGCGTGAGCAGTCGGGTGTGCAGGGTAGTGAATAACAGCCGGCTCACTGCCCGGGCGAGACTTCTACAAGGAGCTTAAAATATGGAGCGTGGCTGCGGAAGACCTTCCCAGATCCCGGCCGGGTGAGGCCAGGGAGTGGGCCGTGCTCGTGCCGTGTGGTGATGCATAAATATTAGCCTTAAATAACCGTGAATACCTTGTTTCCTAAAAAGATTAGTGGCTCTTCTCTGCGTGATAAATTGTGTGTGTTACAGTGCCGACCTGTCTTCCCACTGTATTATCCCGGAGCCCTTTAAATAACAGAGTCCAAATCACGCTCAGCAGGCGGTGGGCACGTCTGGGCAGGCGCGGGCAGACAGTGGGAGCCGCTTCATCATTCTGTTTCTGCCTCTCTGTCACCTGCATTTCAGTCTGCCTCAGACAGACGGGTCTCTCTCAGTCATCCTCTCTCTGCCCCGCCCCCCTGGGTCCCCGAGAGACAGCAGCTAACCTCGGGGAGTCGCCCCAGGCGCCCGAAGAGCTGACGGAGGTCAGAGCGCCTTCCACGCGCCTTCCACACGTCATCGCGAGTACCCACCACCCCGAGAGGTCGGCGCTTCCATGCTGCCCGTCGTTGTCGAGGTGAGTTGGCTGAGGCTCAGAGAGGTGAAGCGACTTTCTCAAGGTCACGGAGCTGAGAACGGAGTGGGGCCCGCCCCTGCACCAGGCCTGCTCGGCGTCCGGAGCAGTCCTCTGGGCCTCTGTGGGGTCCAGCTGTCACGGAAGAGGACAGCGGCCCTGACACAGCAGGGAGCAGAGTCCCCTGCCCCCCATGCTTCCTCTAAGGCAGCCCCCACGTGGTGGCCCAAACTGGGTTCTGAAGATGTGAGTTTAGGATGCAGAGATGTCCTGACTCCCCAGGTGAGTGACAGGGCAAGAGGCGCTAAGGCCACCCCCTCCCCCCAGGGCACATGTGGAAGAACCACCCCGGGGTGGGGGTGCATCACGGCAGGCCGCCTGCTTGCTGCCCCTGGGAGCTGGCAGGGTGGTCCCCATGGGGCTCTGTATCGGCACTGACCCCTGGTTTGGGTCTTGCGGAGTAGACAGGACCACAGCAGGAGCACCCACGGGAGGAGGGCCCCGCCTCTCAGTCCCAACGCCCTTCCCCAGCCGGGTGCGACCTAAAACACGGAGGGGCGTACCATTGCTGTTACTGTTGTTCTTTGTTGCCTTTTAGAAACGGCTTTACCAGAATGGGTTTACAGAGAACTGCGCAGACGCGAAGGGCGCGATGGCGAGCTCCAGCTGGCACACACGCACTGCCACCCGGCCAGCCCAATCCTGCCGCCCCAGGACGCTCCTCCAGCCCAGCGGGGCCCCTGGCTCTCCCTGCGGCAATGCTGACCGGGGCTCTCGCCACAGTGGAACTGGTCTGCTCTAGCGCTCCGGGAAAGGGGGCTGGCCGGTGCGTATCCTTTGGGGCCGGTCCTGGGTGGCGATCTGGAGACGCCCCCAGGTGGCTGCGCCCGGCGGGAGTGACTTCTTCCTTGTTATTCGAGTCCCCTCGTGCTGCGTGAGCTGATGGGCAGTGGGCCGTTTCCACCTTTTGGCTATTGTGGGAATAATGCTGCTATGAGTATTTGTGTACATGTCTTTCGTGATCAGTTATTTTTGATAAGTAGCGAGGACTGGACATTTTCTGGGCCAAGTTGCATTTGTTCAGCTTACAGTTGTTTTCCGTCCTGGTGGCTCCACCTCCGCCCTGCCAGTGGGGGCGGGGCTTCTGGCTGTGCAGTTGCCTGCCTTCTGGTGCGGGTCATTCCCCTTCCAGCCCCGATAAGGGGCACGCAGTGGCCTCCCCCCGGGGTCCCGATGCGCCTTTCGTGCTTCTGTGGCTGAGTGCTGAGGCTGAGCATCTTGTCACGTGGTATGGTCTCCTCCTGTATCTTTTTTGTGGAGTATCCGTTCATGGTTTTTGTCCATTTGACACCTTAGGTTGCTGGTTTTCATTATCGGCCTGTAGGAGTTCTTCACCTGTTACGGCCACGAGCCCTTTGCCACACAGGTGTGTTGTGTGTATTGTCCTGGAGGCTTTGGTTTGCTTTTCATCTGCTCGGTGGTGTTTCTGGGGAGGGAAGCGGTGTTTGGCCTCCCAAGAGCTGCTCCTACAGCGTGGGCACTGTGCTCCTGGGTGGCTGGGGACTGTCTTCCATTGGGCTGGTGGTCCTGAGTGTCAGGATGGAGGGACGGCCCCTCGGGGAGCCCCTGAGGGGGTGGGAGGTGGTTCAGCTGGGCAAGAGGACAGGGTTCCAGCCAGAGCTGGTGGGACGTTAACCATGGAGTCGTTCATGGACCCTCACCGCTTCCCACCAGTGTACGGCTTGGGGAAGAATGTTGATTTCCCTAAACCTCTCTCTTCAGATTTGAGAGGTAGGTGCTTTGCAAACATTTCCCTAAATCCTCTCACCAGGGGGACTGAGCTGAGTCGTGGCAAAATGGAGCAGTTTTCCAGCAGCCCCTATGTGTCAAGGGTGGGTGGGGGCTGAGCAGCGGTCATCATTTGTGGACAGGGCTGCTGGGCACTGTGTGTTCCGGAAGGTCGGGCTGGGATTTCCCTTTGGGAGAACCCAGAGCAGAGCAGCTCTCAGTGCTGCGGGCCTGAGTGGAACCCCAGGCTCCGAGGGTGGGGCGGAAAGAAAGGACGGGCGTTGGGCGGGGACCTGGGGAGTCAGCCCTTCTGTAGAGGCTAAACATGAGGAGCCGGCGAAGGCTGCGGAGAGCTGGGAGGGGGGCCAAGTGGCATCCCCCTGGCAGCAGGAGGGGAGCCCCAGGCAGAGACTGGGCATCCCCCACCACGGCGCCTGCGCCCTCAGCCAAGGAGGGGGGGGTCCTGCCTTTCATTCTCCCTCCCCTCCCTCACCCACTTTCCCACCAGCCAGACCTTCTCCAGCTGCCTCGTGCGCTCTTGGTCAAGTGCTTTCTGAGGAACGTGAGATAGGATCCCTGGGAACTCACTTGTTTTCAGACTTGGAGGGAGAGGCATCGAGGAGGCCGCCTCTCTGAGCTGGACCCTTGCTGGGGACGGAGGGCCGGGCGATCTCCCTTGGACCCTCGTGGCTCTTGGCTTTGTGGGCACCCGTCTGCAGCCTCCTTCCCAATTCTTTCCAAGTTCCTATCGGTGAGGAGTGTCCTCGGTTGGGGCCAAGGGTTGGAGTCCCTCGATCTGAAAATGTCTCTCCCTGTCTTCACGCATCGGCGTTTCTGAGAATCCATGAGGTACAGAATCTGCCCACCGCTTTCCTGAGCAAGACGTGAGAGAGTTTCCGCAGCAGGTAGAGGAGAGAGCTAAATATCAGGTACGCAAATGGGCCCCAACATTTCAGGGGAATCTTGGCCAGAGTTGGAGCACCAGCCAGCCAGCTGGATTAGGAGCAGAGGCAGCCATGTGGCCGTGGGGACCACCCGGGTCCCCGTTCTCCCAGCCCCCGGTCAGACCGCGGACCGGGGCCTCCACGTGCCCTCCGTCTGCTCACAGGGCCTGCTTGTCTGTGAAAATGAGTGCTTTAGCCCGGAGAGATTAAAATATGTTCTTGCAACCCGTAAATTCTGTTATTAAATGTTACAGCCACTAAATTAAATAATAAGAATAACTAGTATCTTGAAATTCTGAACATCTTATAATTAAACCAGTCTTTAAGAAATATTCCAAGTTAAGGCACATTAGAATGTATTCCACAACATGGAGACAGCCTGACAAAGAAACATTATTCTTAGATTTACAATTAATTACCCTTATGTCTATACCTTGCATTCAATTTGCATATCTTAAAAGTGCTGTAAATTTCACAGGGCCCCTTGTTATTTAGGACCATGCAGCTTTGCAAAAGTTTCTTCGGTGCTAACTTTCTCTTGATTATGCGTTTGCGGGGTCAGTAAATCTGACTCGACTTTGGTCTCCAAGGTTATAATTTTTCTTTCCTTTTTTCCCCCCTTTCATTATTTGGCTCCTGTTCGTTGTGCCCTCCCATTTATTAATCCCCAAAGAACTGAAGATGGAGAGACGGCAGGGAGGCGAGGTGCGCGGTCCGCGTCGGCGATGCCCGCTCCCCCGGCAAAACGCATCTGCGCGGGGCATCTGCCGTGTTCTCGCCATGTTTCTGGTGCCAACCTCCTGAGACACACAAAACTTGATGCGTAACTGTCAAGAAATAAAATTTTACGCCACAAGTTTGTTCCTGCCCCGCCGTGAGCTCTGCCTGCCCCTCATCCCTCCGCCCCGCTTTCCTGGCCTCCCTGACCTCACGACGTCTCATTTGACTGAATTGTCAGCTTCAGTGTGAATGGCGTATTCTAGGAAGACCTCATTGGACTTCCCAAATGATTCGTAAGGACCCATCAGCACTATATAAAATACGATGTATTTATAGAGTGACATTAAACATGCTTACCTTCCATTGACACACGTGTGGTGTGTCCTTTAGTCACATTTGGTGCTAGCAGAAGTGACCCCCTGAAGGTGACCCCTGCCCCAGCAACCCTGCCTATGAGGAGCTGGACCAGCCTGAAAGGCAAGGGCCCAGGACACGGGGGCAGAGTTGTAAACGTCAGCTGGGGGCTGTTACAAATAATTGCAACGGCTTAAAAAGAAGAAATCAATATTGGGTTGGCCAACAAGTTCATTTGGTTCTTCCTGTAAGACGGCTCTAGTGGTGCTTACTTGTCTTTAACTTCCTTCCAAATATTTTGTTAGATTGTATTATGACAGCTGTCATCTCAGCGTGCACGAAAAAAACATCAAAATTGGTGAATTTTTTGTAGCCATTTTAATATTGAAGGTGGGAGAAAATAGGCAACGTTCTTGGCATCTTATGCTTTATTATTTCAAGAGAGGTGAAATGCAACTGAAACACACACCCACAAGACCTGTGCAGAGTGTGGAAAAGGCGCCGCGACCCATCGGACGTGTCAGAAGTGGGTGCGAGGTTTCGTGCCGGAAGCTCCTCGCTGGACGATGCTCCCCGGGCGGGTGGACCAGCGGGAATGGACAGCGATCAAATTGAGATGTTAATTGAGAACCGTCAGCATTACAGCACGCGGGAGGTAGCCGACGTACTCAGAATATCCGAATCAATGAAGTTATTGGTGGAAATGAAAAATGTGTCTTTTATTTTACAGAATTTATTGCCAATTAAATAAATTGTTGGCCAAGCCTACGATAGTCCAATTGTTGGCCAAACCTACGATAACATCCACTTAGAAACTTACAAACTTCGTCGCCAAGGAGCACGTGGGCTGTGCAGCCTGGGGTGTGAGAGCGCTTTCCCTCCAAGAAAAGAGGGGGGGCCGTGTCCTCACCCTTCCTCTGTCCTGGGAGCACAACCAGGGTATTCCCCGTGGAGTCCTCACCGTACTTTTTAATTGGTGGCGGGTTAAAGCGATTTTTGAGAGGTAAATCCGTGCTCATTCCTGCATGACAGCCATCGGAGAACTGAGTGGTCCTGTTTGGGTCAACGGGGGGGCCTCACGAGCATGCTGGGCAAGGAGGGCACAGGGATACCCCTTCCCGGTCCCCCCTCCCTAGAGAGTGACCCTGGGGACAGTCAGAGCCTCCCTCCCTCCCCCATGGAGGGCCTTCCGGTCCCTCCCTCCTACCCAAGCATCTTCCTTCTCCTCCTGGGAGGTGGGGAGTGGAGGACTTTTTACAAATTTATTAATTTCTGACGGTGACACTCTGCCCGCTGCTTCAGTGTGTGAGTGAGTCCCCGTGACTTCGGAAAGCCCATTCATCCTGCCTGCCGATGGGCTGAATGCAAGCGGACGCGAGAGCGGCTCTCTCCTCGTTGATTATAATATAATATTTCTATTAAAATCACTCTTAAAAGCCTCCTGAAAATTTGAATAATACTTTTTCAAAGAATATAAAGCTACACCTCAGATGAGCCGTCCTGGAGCACCTGGGCGAACGTGCCTGAGGAGCGTGAGTTTTCCTGGTCTTATGTCCCATATACATCTGTTAAATTACTCTGAGATCTCATTAAATAAAGCTAATGTACTTGTAAAACAGTAGGGAGAGACAGTTTATCATTGTAACTGTTAGAGAGAGCCATTCGGGTGGGGAGGGAGCCAAGAAGACTAGGTATGTGCTGGTCAGTGGAGCTGCTTCGGAGTCATAAATCTTCGCTCTTTCCCGCCTAGTTATTGTATGTTTCTTTAGGTGGGAGATTGATTGTAGCAGCTGAAGACGAATCTGCCCAGGGTCCCTTTCTTCTTCTTCTTCTTCTTTTTTTTTTTCCGTGCTCCCGATGCTTCGCCAAGGTGATAATGCCTCTTTCCCCCCGCAATCATCTGTTTCAGATTAAAAGCATGGGCAGCACAAAGAAACATGGGGACGCTGCTCTCTGCAGTCGGGCGAACACGAGGGCATGAAGATGTATAACGTCCCAGGCGGGCGGAAGCCCTCCCGCGCCCCAGGATTTATAACGGTGCCCCTGAAGGAGAAACGGGGGCGCGCGTGCGGCCAGGTACGGGGACGGCCGGGCCACCTCCCCGCCGAGTCCCCGCAGACGGTCGAGGGGTGTAATTGAAAACACTGGAACCGTGTGTGCGCTCGAGACCGTGGCCATTGCAGTTTTATTGTCTGCACTCGGGGGGATGTGAGTGTGATCATCCCGTGGCCCGAATGGGGAGAAAAGGCACTTTTCCTGAATATATGTAGGTGCTGAATTTATAAGGATCAATATAGTCGCCAAATGTTGTACAACATGTCAGGGCGTCATAAAAAGCAGGCAGTTCTACATAAAATACCAGCTTAATCTCGGAGATTTTAAAGCCTCATTAAAATGTGGGTAGAGTCCTTATAGGGGAAGGCAAAGCCTTCAGAAGGTTGCAGTTACATATCCGTGGGCCGGGTGGCCACCGCGCGGCTGCGTGTCGTGGCCTCGTGGGTTGTGGGTCGCAGGACGCTGGGTGCTGCCTTCATGCTCGGGTGTCCTGGGCTGGGGGTGGCACTCGGGCCTGGGACTCCCCTGCTTCCCCGGAGCAACAGATTTAGTGGGAGAAGCCCAGAGGGCTGGTCGAGTCTAGCTGTAGTTGGCAAACTGGCAGGTCTGCGGGTTTAATTGTTTGTTCAATTGGAGGTCAGCTGCGTGGGCAGTGGAGCGGAGGCCCAGAGGTCTGCATCGGGGTCAGGGTTTCTGATGAGAGACGCAGGAGATTCGGTGGCTCCGTATGACTGTGCGGAGGGCAGGCGAGGAGTGTTGTTCCCCGATGCCCACAGCGTCCCCCGCAGCCCTGAGGTGAGGGGACTCCCAGGGGCTCTTCATGCAAGGAGACGGGGCTTCCATGCCAGTGCCTGGCTTTCCCTGATGGCTGCCGTTCCTGTTCCTGGACTGAGAACCAGCCAGCCCTCCGGGGGCCCAGCTGGAGTTCGCCCCCTTGCCGGAAGTCTGGGTGGTTCCGGCTGGTTTGCTTGTTTTTCTGGAGAAACTTTGAAAGTCAAGCAAATACTCTTATCCTGACCTTTCTGCCGCCGTGGCCCATATTCACGGCTCGTCAGCAGCCCAGGGTGGCCCGGCGTCATCTGTCACTGCCAGCCATCAGTCCGCCGCCACCCCCGTAGCCCCATTACCCAGGATCAGCAGAGAGCAGGGCCCGCGTCGGAAGGATCATTAAACCCGAGGCTCCCAGGTAGCTCAGGTAGTCCAGGTGGCCTGTTGTTATTTATAATAACAGAGAGCACAGCCGCCACGCCTGCTGGTGGCCCAGGAGGCCGGCAGAGGACGCCTGAATGTGTCATCTCTGAAGGACAGTTGAAGTGGACTCTCCCCCCTCGCTGTAAGCAAAGAGGATTTATTGAACATCTGTTCTGTACATGGCTGGGGAGATTGATTAATTTAATTGCTCGCACTTTGCTTAAGTAACATTTGAATACTTAATGTCAAGTTTGAAGGATATTCCGACGTTGGCCGGCACACCTTCCCTCTGGGTCGCGGAGGGCGGCTGCATGGGGCCCCCAGAGTCCCTTCCAAATTCTTCTCCCGTGCCAGCCTGCAGGAGTGGCCGGTGGGAAAAGCCGCCTCTTTTCATCCGAGCGACCAGTTACTTTTCACATTTTTCCGTTGTGATAAATCATTAATGTAATGAGCTTGGATCTTCTTCACTGAGTGGTGGTAATTTTCCCTCTGGTATCAACTGTGGAGACAGTGGAGCATATTATATATTTCTGTACCCTTTAACATAATACCGTAATCATATGGAAGTACCAGATGAGTTAAAGCCGGGATGATTTATGGCGGTCCCCATCAGGCAGCACGTGTGCGAGGAGCCCCGGCAAGTCCCTCGCAAGACCAGCCTCGGGCCAGTGCTCTGCTCAGCCGCTCGCCCTCGGTGCTGCCGGTCGGTTTTTCCTCCGCTCCGGCCGGTCTCGCTCGGTTTCGAGGAAGATGGAAACACGAGAAGCCCCTTCACTGGCACCTTGTTTGGGAGGAGTTGGGCGTGGGAACTGCAACATCTGGTGGGCACTGAACCCGAACCACACCCCCTGAGCAGAGCCTGTGCGTGGACATGGTGAATGGAGCCCCCAAAGCCCATCTTCCCCCCAGAAGTTCTTGAACTCCTAAAGTGGGGTTCCATGTACAGAAAAGGAGCACAGAGTCAGCCCCCCGTTTTCATGAACGCGTGCCCCGGGGGGGCTGTGGTGGGCCGAGGGTGGCCTCTGAGTTTGGCTTGAAGGTGACCAGGAGGGGCTTTTATTTAGTTTCGGAGATGAAGTGTGGCTCGGTATGTCTCACTCTTTCTAAAAATCCCACTTTTGCAGAGGTCCCCTCGCCCGCTCAGCAGCCGTCCTGGCGTCTCCACCCTTGTGGAGCAGAGGACGGGGCTGGGTGTTTTGGGAGGTTTCGTTCCGGACTCGATGCTGAGGGAGGCTTTGTAGTTTGGTTTATAACCCACGTAATGCTCTCTGAGACAGAGATGGGGCAGAGTGGGCGGCGAGGAGGAGGCGGACGTTCAAGTCCAAGGAGAAAATGGCGCCTGCTGGCGTTCCTACAGCTGGGGACATGCCCACGTCTGGGAGGCCTCATGCCCGACTTACTGCTCGGAGCCTGGGAGACCAAGGCCATCAGGGGGCTGAGGGCTGGGATGAGCTCCGAGCGCTGGGGACAGTCCTCGATGGGGACGCAGCGCGAGGGCCTCTCCAAGCCAAGAGGCTTGCTGGCCCGGGAGGGTCTTCCGTCCCGCCCGCGTGCAGGCAGGGGTGGCACGGCCGCTCCCTGAGCGATGCCCGTCTGTGCCCCGCTCTGACCGCGCACAACACCGCCGCGACCGCCAAGGCCGGAGCCAGGTGCCGGGCTCCGCGTACCCTTCTCCATCAGTCATACTGCAGGGAGCAGACAATTAATTCTGGAGCAGAATTGAAAGTCAGAGGCAGAGTCTGAAAGAACAGCATGACAATAATAAAGTGCCCCGGCCGCGCATTAATCTCCCTCACTTCAGGCCTGTCACGGCCGGCCTGGCTGTGACTAATGCCAAGCTTTGCATACGGTGGTCACAGACACGAGCCGCCCGCGCCCCACGCCGCGCCCGCTGTGCGCTTTGTTGAGTTTCTGACTCTTGTGGAGTCACCGGGGGAACACCACTGCCGGTCACAGGGATGGGGACGCAGTTCCTCCGTCATGCCTGGTGACGGACACCCGGGTCTGGGGCCCGCCAGAAGCCACGGCAGGCTCCCCTGTCTCTCCGAATGGGCGTTTCCCTCCTTCTTCTCGGCCTGTCGGTCTCCTCTCTCAGGCCTGCCATCTTGGACTCTCCCGTCTTGCTGGCGTGTCCACCTCTTCCTGCTCATCCCGTGGGCTGAGATCTGTTCAAGTGTGGCCGAGGGAGTGGGTCCTGGGGCTACTGTCACCGAGGGGTCTGCCACAAGGAGTGGGGGTCACCTTGGACTCAACTGGGCGCCTAGGAGGAATTGAAATGGGAGATGGTGGCACACTGGTCTGAGGTGCGGCGGGTCCCATGTGCCCAGTGAGTGGCCCCACCGCCCAGGGGAGCTGGAGGGGGGCAGAGAGATCCGTCACGGGCAGGGCAGGTGCGCTCACACATCTAACCCGGAGGACAGGAGAAACGGCTTCTCCAACGAGGACTCAGGCCTCTGTGACTCGGTAGAGCTTTTTCTGAGCCGGAGAAGATTTGGGGAGCGGGCGTGGTGGTGGGTTTCACCAAGGGGTGTGAAGTTCTCCCCTTAGTAATGGTTTACAACCCCAGCATCGGGGGCAGTCTCACCCGTACACATTTGTTTTGGAAACAACACCAGAGGTTGGGGCCGGCATTTATGTCTCGGGGCAGAATTACCCCTCCCCAGGGGGTGTCCCGTGGAACTCATGGGCGAGGCGCCAGGAGAAGCCGCGACTGCTGTGAGTGAGAAGGGTGGGTGGGCTTCAGGGGGCGGAAAGGCCCAGGTGTGTTGTTGTGGGGCAGGTGGGGGCCTGGCCCGGTGGAGAAGCTCCTTCCGGAAGTCACCGGCTTGTTCTCTTGACTCAGCCTCGTGGTCGGCGGGGACACACAACTAAAGCACCGTGTCCCCTCTGTAAGACTCTGGGTGTGTGCAGCTTCCCGAGGGCCTGGCTTCTGTGTGTGAATTTGGTACCAGGAGGGCTGCTCCGTCTGCACAGTCTGCGCAGAAAGGCCACCCGCATGGCCCCGTGACCACTGTGGTCACGCCAGGGTCAGGCTCCCCAGAGCTGGGCCTGAGGGGACTGCTCAACCCGGCTAGAGCACCAGTGCAGGGGTGGGCTTGTCCCTTCCAGTGGCATTTTGTGCCCACCCGATGGGGACAGTGGTGATCTCACGCTGGGCACTCTGCCGTTGGCGCATCTTCTAGGCTGTCTCTGGGCCCCTCCCCCAGCGTCCCACGGCCCAGTGCCCCCACAGCGCCTTCCACAATGCGGGAAGTCTGCTTGTGCCCTCTCCTCCATCCTGGCCCCGGGGGGTAGCTCACCTGGAAGCAGGTTTGGGAAGTGGGGTTGGTGGGGTGGGCACCCTGGTTTCTCAGGAGCACTACGTAGGGCCCCTGCCTCACCCCAACACTGAGACCACTCAGGCTGTGATCGGAGGGCGCTGATGGCTGAGGCCGTCCTGCCTGTGGGGCCGGGCCTTGGGCTCATGGGTGGCTGGTGCCGCACCCCTGTGGGACCCACAGGAAGGGCTTGGGTACAGACCTCTGTGGGGCAGTGGGGCAGGGGACCCCGTGTCCCAGGGTGGCTGCAGTCTCTGGCCTCTGGACAGCTCTTGTCCTCCTGCTGTTCTTCTAGGTCCCGGACTTGTGGGCTGGACGCCCACCTGCCTGGGCTTGCTCTCCATCCCAGGCTCTGTCTTCTGTGGAGTCATCTCCCTCCCGAGGCTGTTGTCGGGGTGACCACTTCCCTGGCTCCGCCTGGCTCTGTCTCTGAGCACTGGGGTCTGTCCACTTCAGTGCTGCTCCGGCCCCCGAGTACCCAAGCACGTGCTTCCTCCAGCGGCGAGTGGCTCCGCCTGGGTCCTGGAATGGGGCCAATGCTCCTTCCACGTCTGACCAAGTGAAAGAAAGAGCCATCCCAGAGCCCGTGGGATGGACGCCTCGGAGCCCGTGTCCTGAGTCTGAGGGAAGCAGGTCCAGAACCTCCCTTCCCCGTGCCCAGCTCCTCCTCGGGGCTCAGCAGAGAAGCAGCCGCCAACGGGCTCTCCAGGCAGAATGGAGAGGGCTTCTCTGCAGGCATCCTGAGACTCCGCTTTTGGAGGGAGCCTGAGCGCTCTGGGCTCACCCTTGGCCTTGCCACGGTCTGGCCCCTGACCTCTGACCCCTGGGGACACACCAGCTGCACACTTGTCCCTGGGCCTTTGCACCTCCTGCCTGCGGGAGGGCTGTTGGTCTGGCTTCTGCTTGTCACGTTCCCACTGGGCAGGACTGCGCCCAGGAAGGCTCCTCCGTCTGCTGGGCGCAGACTGGTGGGCACCGCCGGCTGTCTGCACCGAGACCTCCCACTTTCCTGAGCCTCGGCAGCCCTTTGCTCTGCTGTGGCCGGGGTTGCCTTGCCCACCTCCCAGCCCAGCACCTGTCGCAGGTCAGGGTGCCCGGGAGGCGGTCTGAGAGCATTGCTGTAGGAGTTCCCGTCCTCGGCTGAGTCTCCCGCCTTCAGCTGTGCTGGTGAAGAGGGCACCGCTGTGTCTGCTGTCCAGAGGTTGGTGGCCGAGTCTGGGAAGACCCTGCTCAGAACTCTTCTATCTCCACCCGCCAAATTCCAAGTGAGACTTTGACTATTCATAACCATCATTCATAACAACACCGTTATTATTATTTAAAATGTCAGCCTAGAGGCTTTTCCCACTCTGTTGAGCTGTACTCAACATGTAACATTGTGTCAGTCTCAGGCCTGCAACGTGTTTGTGTTCAGTGGATACGTTTGCAAATTGAGGACGGTGCCCCTCCAGCGAGCACCTCTGTCATGCGCGGAAGTGCCATCTCGCTTTTGTGAGAGAGTGTTTGTGATGTCCTCTCAGCAGCTCTCAAGCACGTAACACAGTCGTCAACTGTGGTCACCATGTCCTACGTTCGGTCCCAGAAGCTGCACGTCTTGTAACTGGAAGCCCGTCCCTCAGCCCCTCTCAACCACACTCCCCTCGGGTTCTCTGAGTTTGGCTCTTTCAGATTCCACGTGTAGGTGAGATCACACATTACTTGTCTTCTGCCGACTTGTTTCGCTGAGCACAGTGCCTCGAGATTCATCGAGTTTTTGCAAAGGACAGGAACTCCTTCTTCCTCGTGGCGTAATAATATTTCATTGCGAGCACGTGTGTGTGATTCAGGGATTGGTCAGAGCTAGGTTGCCTGCAGGGTGCTAAGGAGAGCGGGAGGGACACGCAGAGCCTCTTGCCCGCCCCCCCCCGGCCGCCTGCAAGGTGAAGAGGGAGCATTTTTAGCAAATTGCCTGCTGGGCTGAGGAGGTTCCGACCGTGGCTCCTGAGCCCTGTACTGGGGCCCCTACGTGTCTGTGGCTGGCAAACTGGGGGGAGGGTCCCACTTTTGACTCAGACCCAAAGGGGTCATCCCTTTAGCTGGTGAGGCTATCTCAGTCCTTCATCACAGCTGGACCCCAGGGGTGGCTGGGACGGGGGGCCCCAGGACCCCCGAGGCGTCTGGGAGCCTGGGGACCTGGGCCCTCCGCTTGCATGTGGGGTGTCTGGCCTGACCACAAGGCCAAACCATCAGGTGCCACACGATTGTTATGTCTTATTTCCTTTTTATTTCACTGTTTTTGCTTGTTCATATCTCTCCTCACAATTTTTATCATTATTGTTATTTCCACAACTTATTTTGATATTTGGAGGGATGCCCAGGTCCTGAAAGGTCACTGCTCAGCTCGAGTCCTGCCGGACACTTGCTGTACGTGTGATGGTTGTCCTGTCAGCCTCAGCGTCGCCCTTTGTAAGTGACGGAATCTGAAGCCTGGGGTCTTCCGTGGCGGCTCGTGTGACAAGGGTGAAGGCTGCGTGCACCTCGATAGGGCTGACCACCGCCCCGGCTGCAGAGGACTCTGCTGTCCTCCGCATTTTGCCAGAGGGTCCTGTCTCTGGGACTCCAGCCCTTTTATGCATCTTGATTTTCTTGAAAAGTTTCAAAAAAGGCCTGGACCATCCCTGTCTCTGGGTGCGACCCCTCCCGGCTGTCTCCCCAGGCCACAGGGAATCGAAGCCAAGTCATTCCAAATGAAATACCCGCCGTTATTCTTCCTCCACTGAGAAGAAGAAGAAAAAAAGGAAAAGAATGCAGCTCCCTCCTCTTGTGCCACTGCAAACATTGGGACGCTTTTGGCGGGAAGGGGACGTTATTTTGTGTATGTGTGAACTAGCATTTTGATAGACAGGGTGAGTTGTAATCCAATTCTAAACTATAGATTTTCAAGCAGATTGATGCAACAAATTGTTAGCAAATAGCAGTTTGCAATTTGATGCTAATTAGACATAAGGCGAATATGTGCCGTGACAAATTAGCAGCGAGCCATACTGCAGAGCGTCAGCCAGAGCTGGCACAGCCCGTGCCCGGCTTCCACACCTCCCTGTCGCCGTCCTCGGCGTGCCGTCGGGGCCGGGCCAGCCTTGCCTCTCTGTGCGCAGGAGGCTGGAGGGCAGACAGGGGCGCCCCGGGGCGGGCCGGCTCTCGGCGGGGCGCTCCGCATGGTCGCTTCCCCCAGGTCCGCCTGCTGGTCGGTGAGTCCTTGCCCCTGAGTGGCAGGAAGTCTGGGGCAGCTCACAGGATATGCACGTATTTATGGTATAAATATAAAATAGTCTCGGAAATGTTAGAAAGTAGAGGCAAGTAAAAAAGAAAAGTGAAGCAAGAAGGAAGAAAGAAGGAAGGAAAAGGAAAAAAAAACCCGTAAATAATTGCTACCAGTGCTTTGGTATTTGCTCACTGAAATCTTTGTCTCCATGAATATACATGGATATTGATGTATCCATATATGCATGTACTTATATATTATGTATGTAATTATTATCTATACTGCAACAGGGCTCAGACATCTGTTGCTTGCAACTTTCTTTTCACTTAATTCTACATCATGTACATTATTGCCAGGCCCATAGATGTGGATACACACTTTAAAAATGGCTACGAAGTGTTTTCTTTGATTACTTCCCTCTGCAGTGAGTCACCTGCCCTCGGCGGTGGCGCCCCGGGGTCGTGACAGCTTTCTGCTCCTTCATACCCTGCAGCGTGGGCTGTGCTGGGACATTTGTGTGTGCACACCTGCGATTGTTCTTAAGGATGCATTCCAGGATGGGGCTTACTGAGTCACAGCGGGAAACTGCTTCGAAATGTTTTCTGTCTTCAGAGTGGCCATTCCATAAGCCCTGGCTAAGAGCGGTTATTATTTTAAATCTTTTTAAATTAGACCCCCTCCACCAGAGTTTCCCCGTGGACGCTCACTTGTCTTTGTGTGTGAGTGAGGTCTGCAATTTTTCAGGACTCCCACATGGCTCCCGGCTGCGCCCCCCCCCCGGGGTGTCTCAGGTCCCCACTCTCGCTACACAGAGCCACCGGGAACTGGACTCACGTTCAGAATTACTTTCTCTGCTACGCAGATTTCCATGCAGTTTGAAAGCGGTGGGTTCCGTGGAGATGGAGCTCTGAAGGCAGTCGGGCAAGCCCAGTGGGTTGGTGAGGGCTGCTCAGTGCGTCTCGTCACAGTGCTTTCAGGAGCGAGGCCCCTCGGCCCCGAGGCTCCGGGCCAGCAGGCCTGGGATGGCCGGGTGCTCCCTTCAGTCCATCACTGGGGTCTTTGGTTACCACTGCTGGCTGGTGCGGCACGTCGTACTTTGAGTGGGTCTCCTGGGATGCGGGGAACTGGCCAGGGGGGCCTTGCAGTGGGAAGAGGAGCAGGATTCCCACTCCTGGCTCCGGGGCTGACCCTCCTGGCGTGTGACCTCGAGACTTGGGCTAAAGTTTCAGGAACACAGGGACGTGCCTACCCTCTCAGAGCCTTTGTCTCCAAAATAAGAAGAGGGAGGTGCTACCTGAGATAAAGGTTAGTGCTACGTGCGTGCACCTTCCTCCAGTGTGTGTAGCGCGTGGACGTGTGGGAATACGCAAGAAGTTAGGGGACACCTGGATGTTGTCAGACAGCACGGGGAGCTGGTGGGAGCTGAAGATGTCACGTGTTGTTTGGTTCATGTATGTATAATTGCATGTCTGCCAGTGTTCCTGGGCCATCATACAAACCCCACTTACAAGCGCACGTGGACCCACGTGACGGTGAGCACTCTCCTCTCTAGAGGCACTATGTTTTTCTTTAATTTTAAAATTTTAACTGAAATATTAATATAGTATAAATTCACACTTGAAAATGTGTTGATTCGTTTATTTTAAGTCTGACAACCAACTTGAAGCAGTTAGGATTAATTAACTGCTTAATGATTATTTTTACCAGAATAGACCACCTGATTGCAAAACTATTTGCAAATCTGCTTGACAATTTCTTGCACTTTTAAATTTAAAAGTTACAGTAATGACTTAAATAAATAGAGGAATAATTATGGTATAAATATCTTTATATCTGAGGGTATGGGAGACACATACAATATATACGTCAGGAATTTTCTTTTAACCCTAACTAGTTCTGGTCATTTTGGGTATATTATTCATTTTATTTTCTAACTGAACATTACTTTAGGAACATGGTTAATTCTTAAGGTTCATTACTTGACTGCTTTATTAAAGTCTATCACTAACTCTAATAATTTTGCAGTTTTTTATGTAGACAATCACAGAATATGTAAATAATAGTCCCTTTTCCTTCTCCTTTCCTAAATCTGTTTTTTATATGACTTTTTCTTATCTTATTGCTTTGGCTAGAACTTTCAGAAAAAAATTTATATAATAGTGATGATAATGAGCATCCTTATAAAGACCTCCCCTTCGAAAGGATGAGCTGAATGTTTTATTACTGGTTAGAATGGGTGTCGAAGGGTCTGAGGTAGTTTTTTTTCCTCTAACTATGTAAAGGAGTCAGAACTTCATTTTTAGTTTCTTTGCATTGAAGAAGTCAGGAACGACCATTGAGCTTTAGCAAATGTCTTTCCATCAACTACGAGGAATATTATATTTCCTTAGTCATAGGCGATGCCCTAAATTATACTAACATTATGTTTGCTAAGGGTGAGCCAGCCTTACGCTCCTTGAGTGAAACAGACTCGGGCCATGTGCTGTTTTTGGTGTCCTGCTGGATGTGACCCGTTGCCGCACTTTACGCAGAAGGACGAGAAGGTCGGAGCTGGGGTGCAGGAAGCACCGGCCTGTTGGCTGGACCTTCAGTCCCGAAGTGCATGGGGGGTCCTGGTGCACGGGGGGTGTGAGGGAGCAGGGCAGAGTAGGTGGTTAGTAATCTGGGGGACGCACGCCTGGAATCCCCCATCAGAGCCCTGAATTCTAAGAGTGTGGATTGATGGTGACATTTCATGCCACGAGAGAAGGTGAGAGGCTCGGGAGAGTGTTTGAGAGGAGACAAAACTCGGACTAGAACTTTGAGAAATGCCCCCCTTTCAGAATCCACGAGGGCCTGTGGGGTCAGAGACACAGGGAGCGGAGGAGAGGGGGACAGCGAAAGTGGAACGGGCTTCAGAAGGGAGGCAGCCAGAGGGGACCGAGGAGGCGGAGACGTGGGGACAGCTTTGGAGTTGTTGCCTAAAGACTCTGATGGAGCAGGTGTAGGTCATATCAAAAGCAATTAAAGAGAGAAGAGATATTGGTAGAAGGAAGACACTCGGGGTATGTTCTAATTATGATTATCACCGTGTTTTCACAGCCGTTCACGTCCAAGCTGGCGGCACGTGACCCAGGAGTTGTGCGGAATGATGAGCAGTATTGAAACGTCACGCGGCTATAGGAACACACAGGCACGCGGATTGACGCTGGTGCAGTGGCGAGCAGAGGCAACCATTCAGAAAAACAATGTTTAATTTCTTTCCTAAGCCCTCTGGGGGAATTCTCCAGACAGTTTTGAGAACGATCAATAATGAATGTTGCCGTGAATTTATTTTTCTTGCAAATCTTCCCTTAAATAGGCTGCAGTAGGCTGCAGTCAGCCAACAGCTGGGCCTGCCTGGGCCGGCAGGACACTGGGTGTTGGGGTGGGGCTCTCTGGGATGGGATGGGGCCCAGGAATCCAAATTATTGACAAGCCGAGGTCACCGCCCCGTGCTCAGCAGACGGGCCGGTCCGGTCCGTGAGCTGCCCACCGCGGTGTCCGGATCGCTCCAGTGCCCCTGTGTTCTGAATTTGGAGAACCGTTGGTTGCTTGTGAGAGTCGATAGGTCTGTGAATGGCTTACTTAAAAGCTATCAAGCAGATTCAAACTCAACCCTATCATACCGTTATTGGAACATCCTTACTTTCCCCTGCTTTCCAGGTAGGAGGGTAAAGGCCTTCTGGAAACCGAGAAATCAGGCAGAACTCAGAAGTGGCACTGTGAACAGCTGGCCCCCGAGTGAGCCCTGGGGCACCTGCAGGTGGCTTTTTACTTTTGGGGGATCTGTGTGTGGGAAGGTGCACCTTTCTGACCCCAGCTCCGCATGTGTGTGCACACAAGGAGAAGATGGAGGGATCTTGAGTGTGTGGGTGTGTCTCCGCCCCTTCTGGCACGGCCCCTTCCCACCGTGCCTGGCAGCTTGTCTCCAGGGTGCCGGCTGAGACCCCCAAGTACTCGGTGGAGCGGCGCCCCTGTCCTCCGAGTCACGAAGCTGAGGGACGAGCTGACCCTGCACTGGGGGCTCCCGCTCGCCTCCACCACTTGAACTGTTTGCAAAAAAGACAAAACCCAAGAGTTCGTTCTCCTTCCTCTTAACTCTGAGAGTCTGCCTCACTGGGATGGGATGGGGCCCAGGAATCCGAATTATTGACAAGTTCCCCGTGGAGTCACCAGATCATTTTCACATTATTATCCTTTAAATCTCCACAGTCTTCAGGGGCGCCCGCCTGACTCCTGATTTGGGCTCTCCCTCTCTCTCCCTCTCTCTCCCCTTCGCACTGGTGAGAGGTTTATTGGTTTTATCGATGCTCCAAAGAACTAACTTTGCATCCATTAATTTTCTCTATTATTGCCCTGTTTTCAGTTTCATCGATTTCTGCACTGTTACCTCTTTTCTTGGGTTTAATTTGTTCTATCTTCTAGTTTCTTGAAGTGTAAGCCGCGGTTATTAACTCAGGACATTTCTTACTTTCTGTACACACATGTTATGCGACCACCTTCCCTCTAAACACTGCTTTGGTTCTATCCCACAAATTTCAATACACTGTATTTTCCTTTCCATTCCGTTCAAAATACTTTCCAATTCCCCTTGCCTGTTGTCCCCCGCGTACCCGATCTGTGGGTGTAAGTCCAGATCGGGGCCCTAGGGGACAGGATGGAGCTGGCTGTTTCGTTTCTTGAGTCTGTGCTGAAGACCTCCTTCTAACTGGGGTGGTCAGGCCATGCATGAATAAGGTAATTAATTATTCGTGTGTCCTGGTCAGATTTTCCAGCTTGATGACTGTTTTCTCTCAGTCCTATCCGTTCTTTCTTCCCTCTCCTTGCCTCTCCTACCTTCGTTTCGAGACACTGGATGTGTGGTGTGACCCCATTTCGGACCCCGTGTTGGCGCGCTGGCTCCTCACCGTTGCTGTGCTGGGTGGGTGGCGGCTTGAGGTCCCTTTCGGCGGCGTCACCCTCCCTTCGGGGTGAAGACCCGACCCCTACTTCCAGGTCGCCGCCTCTGGGCCTTTCGCTGCCGCGCAACACGCCCGGCTCCCGTGGACGTTGTAGGCACCGCTGGACGCCGCCATTGCTCCAATTGCATTTTAAAGAGACGGCCAGGGAGGAAGAACGTCTTTTATTTCGACCCACGTACTCACTGTTCCTTCCTTCATTCCTCTGTGTTGGTGGAGATTTCTACTTGGCATCACCTTGCTTCTTTCCGAAGGACTTTCTCTCACGTTGGTTACCGGGCTGGTCTGCTGGCCACGCGTGATTTCAGCTTGTGGGAGTCTGACGGCCTTACCGCACCTTCATTTTCGAGTTCATTGTGCGTATATACGTATGCGAGTGCATATATATATTTTTAAAGTGGTGGCTATTCTCACCGGGGTCTTGATCTACGTCCCCCTGGCGATCAGTTGGGCGGCGGTATTTTATCGTTGTGGCTGAGTCCTGTGAGTTCCTCGCATCCTTGGAGCAGGACCCCACTGGGGGTTGGTAGCCTCGTTCCGTGGGTTGCCTTTCGTCCTCTGGGTGGTTCCCTTGGCTCTGAAGAAGCTTTTCGGGGGGTGCGGCCCCACGGGTTTGCTTCTGCTTTATTTGACTTCGGTGTTGGTGTCGGATCCGAACAGTCGCTGCCTGTGTTTTCTTCCAGGAGCTGCGTGTTTGTGGGCCTTCCATTCGCGCGGTTAACTCTCGTCTTGAGGTGCCGCGGTGCGTGGTGTGATCGGGGGCCCGTGTCTGCCCAGTTTTCCTGCACCACTCACAGAAGAGGCTGCCCTTTCCCCTGGTATATTCTTGGCTCCTCTGTCGACATTTTAGACATCAAAATTAAATAAAAGAAGGGTGACCTTTGTGTTTTAATCCAGTGGATGTGCCTGTGCGCTGGGTGAGGAAGCCTTCGGGACCCAAATGGAGGTTTGTCTCCGTTCTCGAAGGCCCTGTCTCTGGACTCTGTCCCTGCTGGAGTCTTCCGACCCTTCTACCTCCATTTAGTGTAAGTACTTTGTATCTTTGCCTTTCGGCTTAATGCTTGCCGTAACGGCCGTATTACTGTCTGTCTCCGCTGGCCCCTGTGCTCTGTGATGGGGACCTTTTGTCTGCTTCTCTCGCTCTGTCCCAGGCCTCAGCTGACGCTCTGTGTGGAGGAAGAGCTTCATAAACGGTTTTCCTGATGGAGGAGGGGGCGGTGTGGGGCTAGAAATGACAGAAAGCAGCGAGTTGCCGCGGCCAGCGGGGCCTCCGGCCTCCGGCCCTGCCCTGGCGGTGTTGCCTGCTGCTGGCTGGCGGCGGAGTGTGCGGGCCCGTGTCCGAGGTGACCTGTGGAGGCGACCTGGGCTGCCAGCCCATCTGAAGGAGGCGTTCTTAAGGACCTTTCTTGCCCTTGAGAGCTTTCGTTCAAGAGGGTGGTCCTCCCTGTAAGTCACTAAGGGAAGTGTTCAGGGAGCGCACCGACGGCCCTACTTTCAGGGGTCAGGGACGTCCCCTGGTGCGTCTCTTATCCCCAGAGATGGTGAGTTGCCGGAATTAGCTGACCGACGAGCAGGGGCAGCAGGCCAGGGGTTGTGTGGCCCAGGACTCATGGCCCTGATGACGGGAGGTCTCAGGGGCAGTGGAGCTTGGGGTTAAAGGCTTCTGCAGGGCCCCCAGGTGGGGCCGTGGGAAACCCCTGTTCTAGCCCAGCCGCCCGCGGGGCGTGATCAGAGAAGCCCATTCTCTAGCTGCTGCCTCACTGGTCTCCTCTCCTCTCCCCGCCCCTCCCACCTCTGGGTAGGATGCTGTGGCCTCAGGGCCTTTGCATTTGCTGTCCCCACCGACTGCCGGGACCTCCCTTTCCCTGGATCCTCGTGTGTTGGCTCCTCTGGTCCCCCAGGCTCAACTCCAGTGTCACCTCAGGGAGCCTNCCCTGATGACGGGAGGTCTCAGGGGCAGTGGAGCTTGGGGTTAAAGGCTTCTGCAGGGCCCCCAGGTGGGGCCGTGGGAAACCCCTGTTCTAGCCCAGCCGCCCGCGGGGCGTGATCAGAGAAGCCCATTCTCTAGCTGCTGCCTCACTGGTCTCCTCTCTTCTCCCCGCCCCTCCCACCTCTGGGTAGGCTGCTGTGGCCTCAGGGCCTTTGCATTTGCTGTCCCCACCGACTGCCTGGACCTCCCTTTCCCTGGATCCTCGTGTGTTGGCTCCTCTGGTCCCCCAGGCTCAACTCCAGTGTCACCTCAGGGAGCCTTCCCCTTGCCACGCAGCCCACCTGTCACTCCGTGTCCCACCTCCTGCCTTGTTTTAGACAACGTGCTCTCCAGCCTGTTTGTTCGCCTCACTCTCTGCCTGCCTCCCTGGGATGGGAGACCCCGGGGGGCGGGGAGCTGGGGCCACGCCCCCCCCTGCGTCTGCCCAGGTCCCTGGCCTGTGGCGGCTGGCGTCCGCGGCAGAAGGAATGAATGTGCCCACCGCACACCAGGTGTTTCTTCTCAGGACACTGTTGGACGCAGCGGGAACACCGAGGATGAGAATGTCAACCCTGTCAGAAAGCAGAAGGATTTGTTTGGGGGAATGAAAAAAAGAAACATTTCTGGGCTCCATACGCATACAGTGAATGCTAACAAGGTATTTTCAAAATAAGAACCACATAGAAACAGCTTATGTTTCTGGTCAAATGAAGTCGTAATCAAATCATTATCAAAGCAAAAACAAAATCAGAATGAGTCAGGAGAGGTTTGGGGGAAGATTTGGCAACTTCACTAATGCTAAGAGGTTTTCCAGAAAACCTTGTTGCTTCTGCTAGGGGCACGCGGTTTCTCAGCCGTGTGGCCCCAGCCCAGGGGACAAAGCTGGTGGGTCTGCACACTCTCGGGCCAGGGGACTTACGCACCGAGGTTTGTCTGCAAACCCAAGCTTCCCTGCCCAGACCAGCAGAAGCGACTCCGCAGCAGAATTGCTTAATGACACAGCCCGGGCTGGGGAATCTCGCAGCTCCAGCTTTGTTCCTAAGAAGCCAGCCAATTAGCAGTCTTGGTTATTATTTACATTTTGTGCAATATATCACGAACACTGTGTTGATGATTTATCATTTATATTATGGTATTGTCAGCATAATTTATTCAGATCATGCTGAGATACCTGGAAAATTAAGTAAAAGGAAAAGAAATAGCATCGAATCTAAAGATATTTATTTCTTAGCCTTTCTCTCTCTCCCTCTCTCTCTCCTCCTCCCGCCCTCTCTCTCTTTCTCTCTCTCTCTGTTAATGAGGATATATGTTAAGAAAAATCATGGATCACTTAGCTACTAAATTGTTCCCGGGTCTTCTGCATTAGAAGTTTACTAAGCGCTCTTTCTTGGAGGGTGACTTGGGCTTTCATTTGATTTTCTTCTGTATCATTTGCTTTCAGTCTTTTATTTTAAAGCCAAAAGAAAAAAAAGTAAATTCAATTGTCTTTAGAGTAAAGTTGTGTGGATTAATATGAGACTAGAGGCTTCTCTTCCAATTTATAAAACATCCTTATCTTCTGCTTTATATTCTATTTGCCCCACCCTCTGGGAAATAATTGTTGCTTATCAGAATTAGAGATAAAATATTCTGGTTGTTGAAGCCATTAATCATCTGGGCCTCGGAGAGAGGCGGGCACCAAGCCCGAGGCGGGGCACCGGGCACCAGGGTCTGGTCCTGGCTGTGCCCAGCCTTCTAGTGGCGCCAGGAGTTGCTGAGCTCTGGGGCTTCTGTCCCCACAGGAGTGCCCTTGGAGTTTCTCACAGTGTGTTTCGTGGGTCTCCTTGCCCCTCTCATTCCTCAGTTTACCTCCGAGGCCCATGCAAACAGTGGCCCTGGGGAGACATGGACATGGCTTCCGAGAGGACTCGGAGCCCACAGGGATCTCAGGTCGCAAACATGAAGCCCCGTTTACCAGCCGCGGCGGTTCACCCCATACACGCCCCAGGGTCTGAGGTTCTCCGACCACCAGCTGCAGTCCGCACACGGCATCTTCCCACGTCAGCATTTCAAGTCATGGGCGCTTCCCTCTTCGGTAAACCGGTGTTGTGATGTTCCAAGCAACACCTTTAGCTGCGTGGAATAATTGCCTTTCATTCTATGAGTTTGAAGTGAGGTCATCGACAGAGGTACAACCCAGAAGTCCCCTTTCACACACCACACACACGCGCGTGCACACCCATGCACATAAACAGATGTGGTTGGAGTTGTAACCTGATGGGTCTGGAACAAAGGCAGCACCTGACCCCGGTCGCCACGCGGACCCCAGGCCTGCGCCCCCCGTCAGCCCCGCGAGCAGCAATCACAGTCCATGGGCGTGACGAGCTGCAAACTAAACATTTGTAAAAAGGCTGTAATTAATGCAATTAGCTATTTACACGATAGCCCATAATGAATCCAAAGGCATCCTTATTGACTATTGAGTAAATAATCTGACATTAAAAAGTCAATGATCTGCAAATAAAATATTCTCTCTCTTTTTCTAAAAGAGGGAAGACGAAGGAAAGAAAACCAAGGAAAAGGGGAAACGAGCAGAAACCTCAGCAGGATGCCCTCGCGTGCTTGTCTGCTCCGCCTCCCGTCCTGCCCTTGTGAACTTCCTCGGGGATAATTGGGCCACAGAGCTTATGGCCTCACCCTATTGACACCTTGGCCTTTGCGTATTTATTTAATCGGTGGAAATTAAGTACAAAAATGGGTCTTTGGGTTTCCATCCCGATTTAACCTCTGTGGCTGGGGACAGACTGAGTCTTCGCTCCCTCTGCACCTTCTGGGGAGGCTGCCGGCCCCGGAGGGCTGCAGCTGAGCCCGTGGCTGGCCTGGTTGGTGGGTGCCAGGAGGGTGCCTGGGCAGGAAGGCACGGGGGTGCCTTGCGGGCCACTGCAGCAGAAGCCAGCAGGGGTTGGCCTTGGTGCCGCCCCAGGGCCTAGCACGGACTGACCTCTGACCTCATGCAGGCACACATTCTGTGCCCCCGTGAGGGCCTTTCTGGCCCCACATATTTGCTGCATGGGGATAAAGGCCCGTGAGCAAATTCCCTTCACAGAGCTATAGCCATTGGAGTGGTCCGACCCCCAGGCCACTGGGTCACCCAGGCCCACCTGGCTTTGCTACAACCCTTCCTGCTTGACTTCAGTCACTTGGGGCCTGCTCAGCCAGCGACCCTCTCCTCCCCACCCTCTTCTCTGTGGCCCCTTTAGGGGAAGGATTGGTTCGGTGTCGCTTGTAGAGCCCCTGACCCTGGGCTTTCCTTTCTTTTGTGGCCTGAGAGAAGCCCCTCGCTCCTCTGGGCCTCAGGGACCCCGCCTGTGCACCAGCTCTGACCCCCTTCCCTGGGTCCCCAGTGCCAATCAGGGCTGCTTCTCGGCACAAAGCCGGTTCTCATAAAGCGCGTCGTGTCTCCTCGGGTGGACTGTCCCTTATTCTGAAATGACGCTGTTCTGGGTGTTGGGTGTTGGGGCTTTCCTTCACGAGCCTCTACTGTGGGCAGGCGGCCACAGGCCTGTGTCTCTCTGTCTGCTGTCTACCCATCCATCTGTCCATCTATCTGTTTATCCCTGTCTGTCTATTCCTCTATCATCAGATCATCTGTCTATCATCTACCTATCGGCTATCTGTCTGCCTTTCTGCCTACTTCTCCTCACCTAGCTATAACACACACACGCAAATATATATAATTTAGAGTTCTGGTGTTTATGCTTAAAGCTGCAGGGGGCAGACAAACACGAGGCCCAAGAGGCACCTTGAGACTCGGAGGGAGAGCCAGGTGGACGCCCCTTGGCCTGCTCAGGGCACTCGTCCACTACGGCCGGGTGGTGTAGGCAGGAGCCATAACTAGGGCTGGTGGTGGCGATCTTGGAACATTGAGAGCCACAAAAGGTAAGCAACCGGCCTTGTCTGAGGCCCACAGGAGAAGTAATGTAAGCATCACTGGTGTTTGCAGAGAGTGCTCTGCGTGTAAAATACACCCACACACTTTAGTTCCAGTTGCCTCTCATGGCAAAACTCATTAGCTATAGAAAGGAGAACAATGGCCATTACTGGCTCAGTGTGCACGGGCCGCTCTTGCGCCCTGCGTGGTCTGCGCATCTGTTCACCTCGTCTCTGGCACCAGGAGCACCACCTGGCGCCCAGGGGATGCTGAATATGTATTTCCTAGGTGACTGAGTGAGTGACTTCACCTCAACCTGTCAATCTCCGTTTTACAAAGAAACAAGCTCAGAGAGGTGTACGATCTTGCCCAGAGCTGCACAGCAAGTCAAAGGCAGGGCTGGACTTTGAGCTTGGGTTTCGCCATCTCTCAGGCCCCAGCTGCCTTCAGTTTTTTAGAGGAAGCAGCAGGCTCAAAGAATTGCCAGCCCTGAGGACGTCGGCTGCAGTGGCTTTGGGTCTGTGTCTCCGGGGACCAGGGACAGGACACTGAGAAGCCGCCTTGTCTCTCCCCACAGCCTCCCACCTGGGAGCACTTGGTCCTTTTCTGCATTTCCTCCGGAGTCATGGGAGCCTGAGGGGGTGTGGGGATGGGGGTCTGGCATTATCACGGGGTACAGCACCGAGGGAGCTGCCCCCCTGTGTCCGGGGACTGAGCAGGCGGAAGAGTACACCTGCCTTTTCAGAGAATTTTTGGCTTTTCAAGTGCTTTTCCCCTTGTGAAGAGGCAGGAATAGCGGGTCTTGCTGCTTGGCCGGTTCTGACTCCGGGGGACTGTGTGAGTTGAGGGCGGGGCTGCATTTTCATGACCAGGAAGGAGGGTGGGCTTGCCCTTCACCTGGGGAATAGCTTGCTCTGGGTGCAGGTGGACCACAGCCAGGTGAGGCATGCCCAGCTGGGGGCCCAGACCCCCTGTGGAGGCTGCCTCTGTTCCTACTCGAGTCCTCGGAGGGGCAGGGGGAGGGGCAGCTGTGTGAGCCGGGCACTCGGGTTTCTGAGCAGGGCGGTGAGTTTTTGTACTTTTCTGCCTCAAGGTTTCCTTCGGCAGGGGACTATCTCCACCATCTCTCACCTGAGTGATGGCTTTCAGGCATTGTTGCCAGTGCTGTTGATTAAACCAAACGAAGCTGATTGCAGCAGGTGGCTCAGAGGAGACAGGAGTAGGTATCGCTACCAGTGCACTAAGAAACGATTTATCAAAGTTTTATCTGATCTGAGGCTCTGCCTTTATCAGTCACGGCTTACAGACCGCGTCTGGCCGGGCGGGCCAGGCCCGAGTGTGTCCAGAGCCAGCCCCGCTCCACACAGAGCAGCACCCGTAGCAGGGTGTCCTCGAGGGGCACAGGGGACATAGCCAGGGGACATGTCAGGGTCGGGCATGCAGCAGGTAGTGCCTGGAGAGCTAGAAATGTGTGCTGATTTGGGGACCGGGGTCGTCTTGATGAAGACACAATGGCGTCCAGCTCAGGGAAGGACGTTTTTAATTGGGGAGGGGAAGCCCACAGGGCAATTCAAGCCCCAAGACTGGTTACCAAGAGCGTCCATGGGGCGGAGTGAAGGTTCTCAGGGAGGGAGTGAATGGGCTTTCAGAGCGCTGGCCTCCTTCATTAAGAACACGTGCTGGCCAGAGGGTGCCTTGGACCCCTAAAGAGTAAAGTCTAGAAAGCATGACCCTAAGGGCCCCCCTTACAAGAGCTCATAAAAATAGAAGATGTATGGACATAAAAACCAAAGGGAAACTCTGTTTAGGGGGCCGCAGGGCCGCAGAGCAAGTGCCAGAAAGGAAGGAAGTATCTGCAGTCTCTATATTATAGACAACCTTTCGCACGTGGTACAAAGTGGGGTTTTGTTCTCCTTGTCACCTCCCTGGAAAAGACATGAAATGGCATTTTACAGGCACAAGGACAGGAGCAACGGCGATGGAAATCGCAGCAAGAGAGTCTTGGGAGGCGGGAAACAAAGTGGGGAGAGTGAGGTGTTTGAAGGAGTTGGAAGCACCGAGTCGTAAGCCAGAGGGAAGGCTGAGCGTCCCCGGCCCTACACCTGGGACCTGCCGGGGCAGAGGAGCCGGCCGAGGCGGTCACAGGGCTGCCGGGTCTCCGGCTCCCTCTCCACTCCACGCAGCTGGAATAGACCGTGGAGGGCGTCATCCAGAACGTAGGCAGAGAGTTCAGAAGAGGGAAAATAGGAGATAAAGGGTGAAAAATAGTAGGGGCTGCTACAGGGGGCCTCTGAGTAATAGGAGTTACAGAGAAGGAGATAGAGAAGATGGAGGTGAGGAGGTCACTGGGGAAATAAGTCGAGAAGATTTCCCGGGACTCCAGTCTAATAGTTTCCAGATTGAAAGCCCAGTGCAGTGGAGAGCGTGGCCCACAGGATAGCCGGCCACGGCGAGGTTTATGAAGGAAGAGAGCAGAAGAGGGGCGGACGGGGCCGTCAGAAGTGATGCCTTCCTGAGTGTCGTTGGTCGGGCGAGAGTATTGGTGTGATAACGTCTAGTTTTAATTTGAACGTTTCGCCCAACATGTCGTATGGTGTGCTTGAACGGGATATTGTTAAGTTGTAGAATTACACGCTTATGATTTTGTAATGAAATATCTTGTGATAAAAAGGAGCATTATTTGTGCCAGACCCTGTATGGGGGGGGGCACATACAGCCTCTACCCAGAGAGAGAGAGAGAGAGAGAGAAAGAGAGAGAGAGAGATTGAGATTCAGTCTCATCACCAACACACTGGAAACTGAAGACGAGGGAGCAATGCCTTTGAAATTCTGAAGAAAAATGATTGTCCATCTTGGAATTCTCTGCCCAGCCAAACTATCAATCAAATACTATCAATCAAGTGTGAAGACAGAATAAAGACATTTTCAGATGTTTGGTTATGGGTGTGTAGAAAAGCAGCTGGTTTCTATGTGTTGATCTGGGATCCGACAGCTGTGCTGAATTTGTTCGTCAGCTCTAACAGTTTTTGGTGGAATCTTTAGAATTTTCTCTCTATAAAATAATGTTATCTGCAAAAGAAAAAAGAGACGATTTTATTTCTTCCTTTAACATCTGGGTACCATTTTCTGTTTCATCCCGACCCCTCTGGCTAGGAACCTAGGTTGATGGGAGTGGTGAGCGTGGGCGCGGTGAGCGTGGGCGCCTTTTTCTTTTGTTGCTCCTGGTGTTGGAGGCAAAGCTGCCAGGCTTCCCCACTGAGGAGGATGCCACCGTGGGCGCGTCACACGCCTCACTGTGTCGGGTGTGTTCCTTCTGCACCCAGTTCGTGGGGTCTTTTCTTTTACCACGAAAGCGTGTTGTCATTTTCTTCTGCATCTACTGAGATGATCTTATAGTTTCCCTCTTTCATTCTGCTAATGTGGTATTCCACTTCAACTGACTTCAACTATCATTTTATCCCACGAGTCACATGTTTTTCCTTGTGTATCTGTTAAAACATTGTTGTAGCTAGAGTCATTTTCAATACTTTTGTTCTTTAACCGTTACACTAGCGTTAAGGAGCTGACACACCACCATATTACACTTTCAGGATGTTCTGACTGCGTTCGTCTTTACCAGTGTGCGCTGTTTTCACACACTTTCATTTCACTAGCAAGTTCCCTTTACTTTGAGCATTCCCAGTAGGGCAGGGTTAGTGGTGATGCAACCCCCCCACTTTGGTGTGTTAGGGGGTCTTCACCCCATCTTCATTTCTGAAGGGCGACTGCCCCGGGTAGAGGGGTTTCGGTTGACGGTTTTTTCCTTTCAGCACTTGGAATATATCACCCCATGGGTCCCAGGTCTGCAAGGCCTCTTCTGAGAAACCCACTGATAGCCTTACGGAGGTCGCCTGGTGTGAGAGATTTTTCGTTCTCTTCCTGCCTTTAAAATTCCCTCATTGTGTTTAGTTCCTGACAGCTTTGTCATACTGTGTCTTGGAAAGTGCCTTTGAGGTTCATATTTCTGAGTGAATTATTAGCTTTATAAATTGGGGTGTGCAAATCTTTTCCCAGATTTGGGAGGTTCTCAGCTATTATTTTTGTAAATAAATTTTTTGTTTTGTTTTTTTTCTGAAAGAGGTGGTAGGTTTAAAACTACAAGTAAACAAAGAGAATGACCCTAGTTTAAAAAGTGTTCACTGTAACTTACAGGGTTGAAAAGGTGTTCAAACAAGCTGTCAGTTTGGAATTACTTGGGAAATCCCAGCGGCTGGGAAAAAACCCGGGATTTGGCAAAGGCGTGACGAGGTCGGACAGGCCAGCGGGCCTCGGAGAAGGCAACTCGGGAGGGAGGACCCGTTGCGCAGGGGTCTCCGGCGAGTTGGGGAGTGTACTGACGGACCAGTGCTGGGGCACTGATGACGAGAGACGACCTTAACCTTGCTCTTTGATTGGTAAGTGGAGAAGTTCAGCTGGAGATAGCCCAGAGCTTCTCTCCTTGTGAGTATGAAGAAGATGTTCCCTACAGAGGTGACCTTCGAGCCAGGCTTTTCAGGGACACACTACTTTTATCTAAGCGGGATGCTTAGATGATGCTCTTGGCTTGCAAATGTGATGAATGCCCTGGGCTGCGGCTCTTTCTCTATCGACCACTGGCCCTTGTTAACATCGGTGAGTGGGCTTGCTGTGTATCACAGGCCCAGAAACAGCTCGAGTGAGCACCACACGGCTGGTTTCCAGTTTGTGGCTTTTTATTCTAACTGATGATAGTCCACGACGCATTCCTCTGTTTCTCCCCACCCGTCTGAATTAGCTGATAGCAGCCCAGACCCGGGGCACCCAGAGCCCACTCTCATGGGGCAGAGGGTGCGTTCTTTCAGAGGTGGGTCTGGGGTGGAGAAGCAGCTTGGTGAGTTTGCTGGGGAGGGAGATGGGGCCCCCAGTGACCCTTAATACAGAAATGCACCTGCTGCCCCCTTGGGGACTCAAAGGAGTACCCCCTGCAGAGAGAATGAAGGGTCAGAGGGGAGACTTTGAGCTATTATGGACTGTAGCCAGAATACACACTGGAACATGGAAAAACAGTTGGTATATTCTTCTTTAAGCATAGAGGCAAAAATATAAAACCCACATTGTATCATGAACCTCTTTTAAGGTTGACCTTATGATTCATCTCTTCCTAAAAATTTCCTTTTTTTCATACTATCGTGTTCTCCATTCTCCCATTCCCCGATTCCTTCCTTCCTAGACATTCACTTGGTGCCCAGGAAGTGCCAGGCACCAGGGACACGCCACTGAATGGGAGAAACCAGGCCCTGGCCCACATGGGGCTTCCCTTCTAACCACAGCGGTGGCACTGATGCTGGTGCCCTCACCTGGAAGACACGCTCAGGGGAGGGCACAGGAGACAGAGCTGGAGGGCGTGCAAACGGCCGAGTGGAACCAGCGTCCTGACCTGGAACTCCGAAACTTCACTCTGCAGGCGGCCGCCGCTGGGCCCTGCAGGCACGTGCTGGCCTTCGCCTGCCCTGGAGCCCCTGCTCCGGGTTTCCAGTCAGACTCGGACCTGCCAGGGCGGCCGCAGGGTGGCCTCCTCCGTGCCTTTTCGAGTGAGTAGCACGGAACCTGATGGCTCCTCGAGACGACCTGCATTGGTCAGGACGTGGATTATTGGGAAAGAGTTCGAATCTGCCTGGCAGGACCCAGCAACTCCACTGGACTCCGACCCCGGTTCTGGCCATGGCTGCCCGACGCGCAGCAGAGGGGAGGGGCCGTCTTTGCACGGAGCAGAAGAGCAGCAAGCACTGCTGTGGGGCAGGACCCGGGCCAGGCATGGCCGGTGGGCATGCGGGGTGCTGCCGGGCCCAGCCTCCAGCTGCAAGACTCAGCAGGAGGCACCTGAACATCTCACTGGGGGTCCCAGGAAGAGGGCCTGGGGCCAAGGGGCTCAGGTTGGGGGTGGTTGAGAGGCTTTCGATGGAGGCCCCAGAGGAGCAAGAAGGGGCCTGTCCAGGCATTGGGCACATGAGCCACCAGGAGGCCGGAGCGCCTGGGCTGCAGGGCCCATGTGTCTTACACGGCACTCGGGACACAGCTCCGTCAAAGGCCTGAGGGCCGGGCCTGTGCGCCCTGGCCTGTGTTTGGACACGGCTCCTCGGACACTCCCAGGTGCTTTGGCACAGTCAGTGGCATGATCCAAGGCGTGTTGCAGGAAGGTCCCCTGGGGGCAGCAGAGATGGCGCAGCGTTGCAGCCACGGGGGAGACCGAGGACAAGCACCCCACTAGGGCACCCTGTGGGCGGGTCGGGGGAGGGGGTGGGGGAGAAGAATCAGGGAACATGCATGGGGGGGCTGGTGCTTGGTGCTGCTGGTGGGAGGCAGTTGGCAGGAGGCCCTGGGGCTCCAGGGAGAGGTTTGGGCCAGAGACGGGACTCTGAGAGTCTCAGGAGCGGGAGTGCCGGGAGGCTGTGTGCGTGGCGAGGCCGGGTGCAGGAAGAGCCAAGTCCAGAGCAGCCGGGCAGGAGGCACCCACACTGAGGCCCCGGGGGCCACCAGGCAGGCAGAGAGGGTTATCTTAGAAGCAAGGTACAGGAACCTTCCAGAAGATGGCAGAGAGAAAAACCTGTGATCAAACCCTTACGCGCGGGCTGGACCCATGCTCGAGAATGTTCTGTTGTGTTCTGACTGCACCCCTCACTGTGAGGCTCATGTGTCATGAAATGTCCCCTGAGATGCCCCCAAATCCATGTGCCTGAGCCCTACTGGGGTCGCCCTCCACCCTGAGCACACTGCTCCTGTGGAAGCGGAGGTCACGTCACCTGATGGAAGGCGGCGGGTGCCGAGGAATCAGAGTGGCGGGCTGTGCTCAGCGTCCTCGGCACAGACTGGGGGTCCGAGGCTGGCTCTCCAGGAGGGAACCGGCTTTGGGGCGCCCCACCCTGCGCTGAAAAAATTAATCTGTAAATACTTTATTAAGGTCGGAAACGCTGCCAGCGACCCTTTGAAAACAGATACAACATCTTTAAGAGATTGCGAAGGTAAATCTTATTGTCTGGGGAAATGACTTCAGCGCAGTTATTTCTTTTATTGCTCTGCTGAACGGGACGGCATCGCTCAGTTTAATAAATCCCGGTCTATCTCGCAGTCCGTGTCGGCTGACGTGAATGCCCCGCTCACGCCGCATCCCCACCTTTGTACAGCCATCCTGGGCCCTGATGACTGGGTTCTGATAAATGCAGAACCTCATTTGGTGTGTGAGTGATTGAGCGCGAACACTGTTTAGATTTCTTAATATACTTGTATTAGCATGAATAAGTAATGAGCATTCCGGGCTTTTTTGAATATTTGATTGTATCTTTGTAATGGATTTGTGTCTCTCTCTTTGTGCTAATGTCATTGTAACTTTGTTGGTGTCATAACTCCCAGCCACAGCGATTGATCTTTATCACCCTGTCTCGAGTCAGTCACCCTCTCCTTGCCGAATGGCAGTGGGCTGTCTTGCTCTCCAGTACAATCGGCCTATTGTCCTTTCCGGGAGAGGGCAGGTCACACCTCATCCTTGGGATGCCTTTTCCGTCAAGAGGCAGAGGGAGCCAAGGCTTGAACGCTGACAACGCCCTCCTGGAAAGCCACCAAATCTGAGCCCTGTCCCCACCTCCCCTCCAGCAAAGCTCTGCCTGCCTGCACCTTACTGTGGGGCTTAGCAGTCTGACGTCCCCTCCTCCAGGCCACAGGGTGGCTTCCACAGGCTGGGGGCCCCGGGGCAGAGAGGATCCCTGTGCTAAGTCTGGGAAGGACCTACGACGTCCGGGAAACCTTCCTTTTCCTTAAGGGCTTTCTCGCCTCCTGTGTCGAGGGCCCCAAACACTGTCCTTAAGGGTGGTGGCCAAATCCTTTACATGGTGGGAAGATTACTTAATTTCTTAGACCTGTTAGCAGCCCGCACCCTGGTTCAAACACCTCCCAAGCCAGCTCACATGTCCAGGCCTGAATCCAGGGTGACTGCTCGGGCTGCCCACCCTGAAGGTCAGTGACGTGGCAGGGCCACGTGTTCCTGGGGCAGGGAAGGCGACATGGGGAGGGTGTGCGTTTGGGAGGAGCCATGAGTGCACCTGAAGCGAGGGGCCTCTGCATGTCTGTCGTCCTGCTCTGTCAGTGGGTGAAGTGGGAACTCTGGCTCAAGCTGAGTTTGAGGGCGGTGGCGAGGAAAGAACGAGGGGCTCGGGGTGGCCCCGTCAGCCCTGGTGTCGTGGGAACCCGGGCAGCGGTGGCGAGGTGACGGTCGTGAAGCCTGCTGTCGTTGTTCCCCTGGGAACCAGGGCGGGGCCTGGAAAGCTCGGGGGCAGTGTGTGCGGTCGCGGTGGGGCTCTGGTCAGGGGATTGGCAGGTGGAATAAGGGCCAGAGGGTGTTGTCCGGCATGGACGGGTGGCGACGCGAGTCCCAGCTGAGACTACGAAAGGCTCTGTGGCCCAAGGCAGGACTGGGGGCAGAATCAGGGCGGGGTACTTGGGGCCATGGAAGGGCCAGTTACCCCGGTGTGAGGTTGCATCTGGAGGGGGTCACGGGGGTGAAAGCGAACCGTGTTCACTGTCCTCATGAGTAAGAGGAGTTGGTGAGGCCCCGGCCCGGGAGGGGCCCAGCCACCCTCATCCGAGGGGTCGGGGTGAGGGTGGGGGCGCAGGGGAACCGAATGACACTCCTGGGAGAAGAGGCAAACAAACCGTGGGAACCTCAGAGGGGCAGTATGGGATGACGGAGTCCCAGGGGCCCAGTCAGCGCAGGATGAAGAAGGCATTTCCAGGACAGCGCAGGATGGGGACCAGCAGGGCCAGGCTGTCACCCTAGGTTTTCATGCCACGCAGCGTGGAGGGGCCGGGGGTCCTTGGGCCCCACGCCATGGTGGGAGCCGGCGGCTGCTCTCCCAAGAGAGGCGGCCTGGAGTGCATCCTGTAGCTTTGCCTCGGACCACACGGCGACCCCCCAGTTCGAGGTGCCGGGAGCTTCTGGGGCCAGGGGAATGCTGCCATGCACGTTTTGTCAGAAGTGGCAGAGAGCAACAGGACGTGAAGCCACAACTCCGGGGTCGTCATTTCTGCTTCGGGTGGTGGAGGGACCTGCGGTTAGCATTTTTATCATGTAAATAAGTGAGTCACCCTGAACCGGGTGTCTCCCTTTTCTCTGTTTCTAGATAGTCTTTTCCTCTGACACAGTTGTGTGGCGGACACCCCCCCAGACACACATGCCCACACACGTGCTCATGAACACACACGCCCACATGCATGTGCACACGTGCCCACGGGCACACAGGCACCCCCCACCACAGACAGATGCATTCCCAATTGCCTCTGTTCTGAGGACACCAGGCCACTCCTACTACAGGTTGCCTAACAGGGGGATGTGTTAAAACGCGACCAATTGTGTGTGTGTCTCCCTCCCCACGAACCGCCCGCGGAGCCCAACGCCTACAGTAAGCCAGCCGCTGGGTAGGTTTTGTCCCGGTTCTGAAACGCCGAACGGGGAAGCTGAGCACGCGGAAGGAAGGGCCACCCTCCGGGGTGGGGGAAGTCGGCAGCGGGGTGAGAGCTGCGGCCTGCGCGGATGTTTGCTGGGCCTTCGAGCCCCGCCGGCGGTCGGCTCCGCCGTCTGGGCCTGGGTTCCTTCCCAGCGACGACAATGGATTCTTTCTGCGAGCAAATGCTCTATCCATTATTAAATTGATTATTCAAATTCCATTTTAAAATAGGAGCCAGATGGCTATTTTCCATTATTTGTTGCTATTGACAACCACCAACCCTAAACTGAGATTTTTTTCCTCCCTTTTTTTTTTTTTTTTTGGTTTCTTCTCCTCCTCGCTGGAGAGCCTGCTGCATTTCCACACACAACAAACGTAGACCTCGTATTGGAAACAAATAGCCAATTACCAAACGGGACTGTCGTTATTGATTATTTTAGAATCATCTTTGCATTGACAGAGCTGTGGGTTTTTTTGATGATTCCATAATTAACTTATCTACATTCGGGCACCACGACTTCGTTCCCCGTAGCCATGCGGATGTGAGCATCACTGTTGTTACTTAGTTGTCATGACAGCGAGAAGCATGTTTTTACATGTCCAGCGTCCTGGTTATTTTAAGACCCTAATAAGCATGCCTTGCTAATGAATCAGAATAATGGCAATCCTGGAAATAATGATTTTTTTAAATTCCGAGGGAGGCTTAAGATCTAAGCGCGAGATAATTGCTTGCGCTCGGGATGGGCACCAAGCAGGTTGTCCCTCTCACTACACACGCGCACGCGCGGCGATCCCCGGTTCTCTCTGCAGAGAGCGCGCCGTGGCGGCCGGGCTTCTGCGGGAGGACCCCGCAAAGCTGCCCCTGTCCCGTCGGGCTGGGGCCGCGCGCGGCCGGCACGTGCCTGCGCGGGAAACCGGTCCCCCTTTACGTTCTTCAGTAGCGAATGTGAACGCTGCCCCGTGTGTCAGTCCGCCGCTGGGACGGCGTTGGCAGCGCAGGAGCGGGGCCTGCTCTAAGGACCTGGAACTAGAGAGGTCACGCCCCTGACCGATGGGGCCCCTGCACGTCGCTGCGACTGCCTCTGGCGACTCCAGCGCCACCCGCTGTTTGGGTCGGAGGACCTTGCTGGGGCAGGCTACATACCAGAGGCCCCTCCCTCTCCGTGAAATGCAGGTGCGCAAAAGTCCCTCGGGGCATCCAAACCGTGGTCTCCATAAGTTCCAGGGGATTTGGGGAACCTTCCCATCAGTGGTCCGCTTGCCCCCTCCACCCAGGGAGGAACCTAATAGGCCTGTTGGTCGGTGGTGCTGAATTTCAATTCTAGCCCAAAGAATTCAGCTCCTTCTGTCTTTGCAACACCAGAGTCGTTTCCCCTCGCAGAATGAGCCTGGTTGTGAGCCCAGGTGGGAGGGGGGGGGGGAGGGCTGACCCCCTCCCCTAGTGGTTTCTGGAGACCGCTCAAGTAACTAACAGCTGATCATCGGCTCTGTCCTGAAAGACCCCATGGGCTGCTTCCCCAGCGTTCCCCCCACCCCTGCACCAAAGTGAAAAGCCCTTTAGCATCAGGAAACACGTTCGGGTGGAAAGACAGTGTGCATGCTGTTCACCGGAAGTTCCCGGTGGTTCTGCATTCAGAACACCTATTCCGGCCACTGTAAGGAACACGGTATTAGCATATGAATGCCATGATAGTGAAACCGTGCGGGCATACACGTTAAGTTTCTAATCAAACATTGCAAAAATGCATTAATCAGTATTTCATAGTTCATTACAGTCTGACTAATTTNGGGGGGGGGGGGGGAGGGCTGACCCCCTCCCCTAGTGGTTTCTGGAGACCGCTCAAGTAACTAACAGCTGATCATTGGCTCTGTCCTGAAAGACCCCATGGACTGCTTCCCCAGCGTGCCCCCCACCCCTGCACCAAAGTGAAAAGCCCTTTAGCATCAGGAAACACGTTCGGGTGGAAAGACAGTGTGCACGCTGTTCACCGGAAGTTCCCGGTGGTTCTGCATTCAGAACACCTATTCCGGCGACTGTAAGGAACACGGTATTAGCATATGAATGCCATGATAGTGAAACCGTGCGGGCATACACGTTAAGTTTCTAATCAAACATTGCAAAAATGCATTAATCAGTATTTCATAGTTCATTACAGTCTGACTAATTTTGAAATCCCTCATGTAAATTGATTAAATGTCTTCTGCAGGCAGATAAATGGGCTTTTGTTTTAAGCAACCTTTACTGAGAAAACCAGGCCGCTCTGGGATGTTTGGTGCTCAGTGGGTGCTCTCCTCGGCTCTCCTTCTCTCTCTCTGTCTCCCAATGATCTAGAATTTTGCTATTTGCAACTGACCCACAAGCCCACGGTGGCATCCTCACCGGGCCTGAGCATTCAGTGAGCATCTGCTTCGTGCCCCCAGGCGGTGAGACAGGAGCGGGAGGGGCCAGGGGCGCGGTCCTCTCCCGACTGCAGAGATGACTCAGGTAGGTGAACAGCTGGGAGAAAAAATAGACGCACTTGATTCAGACCTGACTGGAGCGCAGCCAGTGAGCGTTCTTTACGTTCGCAGATGGAAACCTGTGCTGGACAGGTTTTTAAAGGGGTAGGGTGGTTATTTATCGGCAGGGTTCTGGGGCCATTTTCACGTTCAACCACGGAGCGGGGCATCTGGAACTCAGGAGGTCCTGTCTTCACTCTCTCTTTCCGGAGCGTCGGCCCCGCACCAGCCTGGCTCTCCTCCTGGGCCTTCTGAGCCTGCCTCCCCAAGATGCTCCCTAACCCCCCAGTCAGAAAACCCTCAGGGAGAGCCCTGCCAGGCTCAGCTGGTGCACCTGGCCCAGTCAGCATGGCCTCCCCAAGACTGTGGCAGGCTTCGTGGGGCCATCGTCCCACAGACAACAGGGCCTGGCAGGGGCAGATGAGTCCAGGGATCCTGCCAGCTCCCTGGGGCTTAAGGAGGCAATGGGAGTCAGATCTCTACTCGAAGGGGGGACTCGGTCACACAACTCTGGGGGGGGGCTCCAGTGAAGCCTCCCAGGAGGAGCTGGGCATCAGGCAGGGAGGCAGCAGCCCTGGGACATGCACAGAGGTGGCCTGAGGGGACCGTGGGGTGACCTCACCCAGGAGGACAATGGGTGTGGGGACCTCAGGAGACACAGGTGGCAGGACTGGGTGAGGTTGTCCGAAGCCTTGTTCTGGAGTATCCAGGAAATGAGGAAACATGGGGTGGTCCAGAACAGAGGACAGGAACGGTGACCCGGGCCAGGTGGCAGGGCAGCGGGTGGTCTCAGACTGGCGGTTTGCCGGAGGCTGCTGCTGCTGCTGCGGACGCAGAGTGAGCGACCAGCGGTGGCCCAGGAGGCTGTCGGACGGCAGAGGAGGGGCAGGCCCCTCGGCTTCCTCCCAGGGTGAGAGGCTATTGAACCGCAGACCTTGGAAGAATGGGGTGCTCGGGAAAGAGGTCTATTTGGGGGACACAGTAAGAAACAGTTACTCACATGAGAGCCCACACATAATGGAGTATTTTTATGCTCCACACACTAGTCTCACATGTTTAGATGCATTCAGTCACCTTATGTGGCCAAGCGCCTCTACCGGGCAAACAGTGTTTCTGTAGAAACTGAAGCTGGGTGCCGAAGAGCTGAGCAAACCCACCGCCACACCGACGGGCTCCCCTGGCTGCTCAGAATCGTTCCGCTGGTGGCAGGCCGAGCCGGGGGGGTGGGGGGCTGGCCCTCCCCACGCCTGGGACAGCATCCAGGTCAGCAGGCCAAGGTTGGGAGAAGTCGAGGGGCGATGGGACAGTGGGTCAGAATAAACGCAGTTTGGGACGCAGCAGGATGGAGAGCTGAGAAAAGACACCCTGGTTGGTCGAGCGCTGGTTCGCTTGCCAAGAGAAGTGTTTTCGTTCGAGTGAAAGGCCTTCTCGCCGTCTTGCTTTTCGACAGCAGAGAGACAACGCGTGATTCCCAGTGTGGACCCTGCCCCTGCGTGTGTGGGCTGGAGGTGGTGACAGCAAGCATTCCGGGTAAGATGTGGATTTTGACATCCATCAGAGGAGACACAAGCAGCACACGGGCACCGTGCGTTCGCCGGAGCTCGTCGCTGAGGAGGACATCCATTTTTTGTGCGAGGCAAATTGTTTAAAAAGTAAATTTTGTAGCAGATGGCACTCGGAGACAGCAAACATTGCCAAGATGGAGTGAGAACGATAGCTTCGTGAAACATCGGGTCAAGGTCCAATTTCCACTGTCCTGGCTGCAGAGAGCGGGTCCCCTGCCGCCTTTAGTTATCACTAGGCTGTCACCTGCCGCGGGCACAGTCTTTGCTGCCATGGCCACGGTGGATGCTCACGTTCCCCCCCAGGCTGGAGCACCCCCTGCCTGCAGTCCTTCCTCCCGCACCGCCTCCAGATTCACTGCCTCTTCTCCGGGTCCCGCCCGTCCCGGGCCCAGGCGATTCACCCACTTACTCCCCGGAATGGTTTTCTCCCTTTGGCGACTGATGTCTTCGGTATCCCGCGTGACTCCAGTCACTGTGGGGCTGGAGGCTGCACTGAAGGGCCAGCCCTCTCTCTACAGGGGCGCGTGGAGTGGGCCGGCTCCCCTCTGCACAAATCACGGGAATCTGGGAGCTGGGACCCGCCCGCACAACTACCTCTGATTGGTATTTGTTTCGTTTTGATTTCGCTTTTAGATGTATCCCGTGCTTTGCGGAGAGCAGAGTGTCCCAGATTTTCTTTTTCTTTTTCTCCCTTTAACTTTTCGGTCTGATCTCTCATTGCGAAGTTCTGAGTCTACCTGAAAATCGATCCATTCCTCCACGTGCCATTAATAAAATTGTGACTGAAGTCTTGTCCCCGAGGATGTCACGGTGGAGAAACCGCAGACGCTCGGCTTGGCCCTTTCGTTCTTTGGTCTGAGAGACTCCACTTGTATCTCAGCCACTGGCTCGTCCTCGGTGTCTGATGCCCAGACAAGACGCAAAGATGAGATTTCTGTTTGGAATAACGTTGCGAGTTTGCGCGCCTGGACCCCTCCCCCCCAAGCCGTGAGCAGGCCCTGGAACGCAGGCCTTCCCCACCCGAGATATATTTGAGGACCTCCCCACGTCCTGCCCTCCGAGGCGCTGCAGCCGTGCTGGGGAGCCCAGAGCGCCTCCCGGAGAAACTGCCGCACAGCAGGAAGAAAGAACGGGGCCGGGCTGGGTCTCATGCGGATCGATGTAGCTCCTCTCTGCCAGCCCGCACGTGGCCCGACACTCAGCTTGGGGCCCCCCGGGAGGCCCTGTTCCTGCCTGTGCGTCTGGTGGGCTTAGTTCATGAGCAGTCTGGACGCAATGTGTGGGGGCGGGGCGGGGTGGGGCGGGGTGGGAGGGGCCTGAGTGCGGAGGGGAGGACGCGGGGCGAGCCATGGTCAAGGGCACGGTCTCAGAGTGCCGCTGGTGAGGGCAGAGCGCCTAGCCCTGCTGCGTCCCCGTGCCCTCTGCTGGCCCCTCTGTCTGCACCCAGAGCCCCCCTCTCTCTCCTCCTGGCCCCGGGACACAGCATCCAAGTGCCAGCTCCTGGCCTTTCTTATAGTGTGAGCCAGCCCTGTTCTCTCACTTCCAGCGTCTGCACAGGGCCCACCTCTGGAGCCACGTAGTCCCTCCCTGTGTGTCTGGTTTTGTCCCTCAGCTCCTGTCAGGCGGTGATGGGGCAAGGGCTGCTGCCGAGGGCGAGGCCTGCAGACTGGCGTCCCAGGCAGGGAGTTCCATGCAGGGCACTGGGGAGACCACTGGACAGTGGGCGATGGGTGGGGTTGGCTCTTGCCAAGTGTTTAGGTTGGACCAGTGCTACCAAGTGTTTTCTTTTAAAAAATGTGTCAGGATTTTGGGGCGAAGTCTCCCAGGGTTGGCAACCAACCCCGTGACAGTGTTAAGCATGAGTCGCCAACCCGGGTGTCAGTGGCCAACCTGGCTGTCCACTCCTTCCAAGGGGATGGGGAGCGGCACCCTGCTGGGGGCAGGTGTGCGCCCCGCCTGCAGCCCAGGATGGGGAGACATCACAGGCTGGGGAGCAGAGGTGCCATCTCGCTCCTCCTCCTCCTCTCAAGCTCCTGCCATGGCCGCAGGGCCACCTCGGCTTTCCCCACAGCAGCGTTACGAAAAGGGGCACAACCACAAGCGTTTCATTCAACTGCGTGAGGATGGCCACTGTGTGAGGACAGCCAGAAGAGCTAGGAGCTTCTTGCGCAGATTCCCTCCAAGCCACCTGGGCCCCTTGTATAAACAAGGCTTTTGCCCATGTCAGAAAAGCATATTTATTTGTCTGGTGGATCCTAACGGCTCCTTTGGAGCCTTCAGCCCTGTGAGGTGGTCTTCAAGCTTCTTTCTGGGCAGCCGAGATGCAGCTCGGCCCCGTGGTGTGCCCGGCGCCTGGCGCACTGCAGCCGGCTCACAGTGGCCTCGCTCGATCCGAGCCATTAGCACAGAGGCGGCGGCAGGTGCCAAGGGGAAATTATTAATAAGCAGTGGCTGGATGACACCAAGCCAGCAAAAGCATTTCCAAAGTGGCTGGCGGGGAAAGGGAGGGGGTGGGGGGGAAGGAGGAGGACGTTGTTGTGTTTTTCTCAGAACAGCAGGAGAAATAAAACGGGAAGAGGAAAGGGGAGCAGTGAGGCGGGGACTGGCGGTCACAAAGGAAGCAGCTCTCCCCCTCTTGGGTGTGACGTGGCTTTGACCTGCCTCGAATCCCGGCCCAGGCACTACCCGCTCGGCTGGGTTTAAACCATGGGGAGAAGGGCTCTCTCGGGCTCAGCTCGGGACCCCCGTGGGACTGGCAGTGCCCTGGTTGTCTGGGCCTGTCCTGGGTGTTGCAGGAGCGTCTCTGGTCTCCGTTGCTGGGTGCCAGTTCCAGTGCCTCTCCTGGTGTGACCACCCGGATGTGTGAAGATGCCTGGTGGCTTTACTTGCCCAGGAGTGGCCCGTGGGCATTTGAGTGAGAGAGGGTCAGGCAACTCAGTTACAGTCCCAGTCTTCTCTGCCACGTACTGAAAAATCTCACCTCTGTTTCTTTGTTTATGCACCATTCTGCCCACTCAGGAACTACACACTCCTTGCATGCAGCCTTCCAGGCACCGCCCCCCTGCCCCCCCCCCCCGCCAGAAGACCCTCCAGACCCCAGGAGTTCAAGGGCACATATGTATGTCCTCCTTCCCGTTCATCTTGCTGTTAGACATCGTCTACTCTGACAAGCGTTTTCCTTCCTTCCTTCCCTTTTCCTTCCTTCCTTTTATTCTAATTAGCCAAACGCCATGTGCGAGGCTTCACAGAAGCAGTCATTTTCTTGGCAACCTTGGTCTTGACAAAATTCCCGTAGTGTGGAAGGCCAGGGCAGGGGCACTTGGAAGCAGCAGGGAGAGAGCGTGTCCCTGTGGTTTATGACACTGAACAGGGCACAGTGTCACGAGAGGACCCTGTGATCACACAGGTAGCTGTCAGAGGGGCGTGCCAACGTGTGCGACTGTCCCCAGTGGCGGGGACGTGGGGCCGCTGAGAGCCCTGGTGCACCCGAACAGGCTGCGGGCCACCTCCCTCTTCCAGGTGATGGGGAACACGGGTGTGATTTCCAACACTGGGGTGAAACAAACTGTGTTCCAGGGCCTGAACAGATTAAAAACATTAAAAAAAAAACGGTCTGCTCCGACTCGCATTGCGGCGATTTCTCCTTCGACGCGCTAACAGGAATGTATTTCCTGCCGCTGCTGCTGTTGCCTCTCCTGCTAGTTTCCAGGTCACTAATTTTTCTGCTTAGAGTTCATTCTGTTTAGACCGATATGCTGTCTCTTTTAATGAGGTTATTTCTGGGTTATTAGCCTTCCTGTTCTATGATACCTTCTGTGGAGGCCCTAATTGATGTAAATCAAACACAGCTTGCAGAGAAAAATCAAAGTCATTCTTCAGATATCTGGTGGATCTCAGGGCATCTCAGGATTTCCGTTTTAAAACTACTTTTCACCAAGAGGATCCATGTAGCTAATAACACAAATAAATCCTTTCTTAGTCGTCAATTAGCAGGTTCAAAGAAGTGGAAATTGAAGGAGGGCATTGGCATTTTGGTTTGCTGAATAAGCTTTAGACAGAAATTAGACTGAGAGGTATGGGATGGGAGGGGTTTAATTTGCAGCTCGCTAACCCCACCGACATATTCTTATGAAGGCGTTCTTACATAAGCCATTAAGCTTCAGGTTAATTTTTACAGATATTTTCTGGCCGTACTTAACAATAAGAAATAAAATGAAGCAAAAGAACCTCCTCCAGAGCTTTCCGAGGCCTCCGGCTGCACACGGGTGGGGTGTCTGCGGCCACGGAGCCGTCGCAGCGTCTGCGGTCACGGCCGCGTTGGCAGGAGGGGCTGCTTTCTCCTCATTTTGCTCCTGGACATTAGCTGTGTCACGGGGGATTCTGGCAAGCAGGCATATTATTTTTATCTCAAAAGAAAAGAAAAACATGGTTGGTTCTCTTTTTTCCTCAAGGCCCTGTTCATTCATTACGTTGCCCGCCTGTCTCAGAGAGAAATGTTCCACGGGGCTGGAGAGGTGTGGTCGGCTCAGAGCTGTGTGCGTAGAGGGGGTGCTGGGAGAAGCTCCCCCCTGTGGAGCTCGGGGACCCTCGGTGGCCACAGGGTTGGGCGGTGAATGGGGAAGGTGGGGGAAGGGGGGTAACACGGGAGGCAACGGCCCCTGGGGGTGGTCTTGGTGCAGCAGAGGTGTAGGAGTGTGGGGGTCAGGGGCCCTGTGTCAAACGCCAACTCTGTCTGTGAATAACTGTGCGAGGTCAGGGCCTCACCTGGCTATTGAGACAGGAGAAGCTCCGGCGCGAGCCGACCTGACCCAAGTCCCGGGGTCCCCCACGTCCTCTGGAGTTGTCTCTGCCTCTGCGCTCCCGAGAGGCGCCAGGGCCCCTGGTTTGGCAAAGGGATAATGTCTCCTGTGCAGATTTGCTTGGAGGGATTTGTGAACGGGAACGAAAGCAAGGTGTCCACTGCCAGACACAGTGTGAAATGTGTGCTGTGGGGCCTTGACCTTGACCATCCTGGGGGTCCGAGGAGGGTCCAGGAATAGTGGCTGATGGTGTCACACCTTAGCCTCAGGACTGTGGACACCCAGCCCCAGGGCACCTTGAGTCCTTCCCACAGTCCTGGGCCACGTCTCTTTCTGCCATGGAGGGCAGAGAGGCCACAGCAGGGGAAGGCGGTGGTGCCCGCAGAATCATGGTCTTCGCCTGGAAAGATGCTCCCAGCGGAGGGTTTCTGGATCCCACCCTCGCCAGCGGAGCACAAGTCCTGCCTGTGTGAGGGGAGAGGCCGACCCNGGAGGGTCCAGGAATAGTGGCTGATGGTGTCACACCTTAGCCTCAGGACTGTGGACACCCAGCCCCAGGGCACCTTGAGTCCTTCCCACAGTCCTGGGCCACGTCTCTTTCTGCCATGGAGGGCAGAGAGGCCACAGCAGGGGAAGGCGGTGGTGCCCGCAGAATCACGGTCTTCGCCTGGAAAGATGCTCCCAGCGGAGGGTTTCTGGATCCCACCCTCGCCAGCGGAGCACAAGTCCTGCCTGTGTGAGGGGGAGAGGCCAACCCAGCTCTGGACGAGGTGGGGTTGGGGGAGCCGGCTGTCCTGTCAACAGAAGTTTCTTACAAAACTGCACGCGAGGTCGCCAGGAGAGATTGTCCTGTTGTCCGATGCTTATCCCAGAAACATGGGAACCGTGTGGACACACCCACAGTGGCTTTATTCACAAGAGCCCTGGACGGGAAATGGCAGATGTCCCTCAGCAGGTGAGCGCTCGGATGTGGGTCCACGCACCTGAAATGTGGTTCGTGATGACGGGGGGAAGGCGCTGACACTGGTCCCTGCGATACTTGGGCGCCTGTCCAAGCAGCCGTCCTGGCTGAGACGGACTGGTCTTCCACAGTCACATACTGTGTTTCACCGTGTACAATGTGCACCGTGTTGCCCAAATTTTTGAGGGAAAAAACAAGGACATGCATTATACGTGGGTAGTACCAATTCTGTATCTATATGAATATTTTTAATTCTTTTATTTATGCTTGTGTATTACAAGTGTAACTCTAGAAAGCAAAATGATATCTTTATGCAAAATAATGCCCTGGAATGTGATAATCGGCTTTGTTTCTAAACATAAATAAAGAAAAAAATTGAATTAAAAAACTAAAAAGAAATATTTTTTCCCTGAAATTTTGGGCCAAAGCGTGGGAGTGCATCATATACACCGCAAATACATGGTAGCAGGTATTAGGTGACTTTTTATAACACCTTCGTGTGGGAGTAAATACGTGATCTTGCAAAAGGTCTGTCCAGAGAAAGTCCAGCCACTGTTAGTATAACAAGAACGGTTTGTGCGGCATCGTTGTCACCTGGACAACCCAGTTTTGGTTCTTCAGCTTAGAAGGGACAGACAGTTCCCTGTGCACCGAGGAGAGGGCGCTGTAGTGCACACCTGTGAACAATGACGACTTCACTGCACTAGTCAGTGGGGGTGGTAGATACCACTGAGTGAGCACATGTCCTGTGTGGCCATGGCATTCAAGATGACTGAGCGAGTAGAGCAACGAATCTGGATCAGATTTTTCATTAAGCTTGAACCTTCCTCTGCAGAAACTACTCGATGATTCAGAGGCTGCAGCTACGGGCAACTGGTGATGGGCAGCCTCATCACGACAACCCACCCACTCAAGCATCATGTCTCGTGTGGAGCGTTCTGGTGAAACACCAAGTCATGCAGGTGACTCAGGCCCTGTACAGTCCAGAATTGGTGCCCTGCAACTTCTAGCTTTTCCTAAAACATTTAAAATGACCTTTGAAAGGGAAGAGACTTCAGACCATTGATGAGATTCAGGAAAATATGACGGGGCAGCTGATGGTGATTAGGACTGGGTGAGGTCCCAAGGTGCCCGCTTCGAAGGGGACTGAGACATCATTGTCCTGTGAACAATGTTTCTTCTCCAATAAATGCCTCCATTTTTCATGCTGCGTGGACAGGTACTTTCTGGACCGACCCTGTACATGGGCTTAACTCCTGTAGAACTGAGTGCACACGCTCACCGAGGGAAGACAAGGGAACCTGGGGACCCCCGAAGGAGGTCTGTGCATTGTCGTCAAAGTCACTGTCACACGTGTGATTTTGTCCTAGGGTTCGCGAGACGTCACTGCAGGCAGAAACCAGGAAAGGGGTAGGCACGTGGCGTCTGTGTCATCACTTTCACTGGAATGTGGATCTGCAATTATTTCAATACAAATTCTCGTTTAAAACCATGACTGTGTTAGTAATTTTAAGATAAAACCTAAGTTGGGGAGCAAGGCAGTTGTCACACAAAGTCACAGACTGAGTCACGGCTGGTCTGTCAGCCCCACTGTAGCGTGTGACACAAATGTCTTTAATGGTGCCCGTGGGGCTCGGGGTCTGGAGTGCGGCCGAGAGCGGGGCACCCTGCCTGGGCCTCCTCGCCACGGTGCTCCGTCCCACTCGGCAGCGTGCACTCTGCTGCCTTCTGCTTCTGCTTTCCACACTGGCTCGCAGCGGCTTCATCTGAGACCACGAGGATGAACATCGTGATGGCCAGGGGGCTGGTCGGGACCTGCTCTCAGTGCTGGGGGAGGGGGTCCTAGGACAGAGTCAGCCAGGTCGTGGAAGCAGCCTGTGCAGTGAGGGGTGGGGCTGAACCCAGAGCCACCCACAGACCTCTGGGCCAAGTGGCACCTGGCACAAGGTCCTCAACACATGTGCGGGTGGATGTGGACACATGGAAAATGTCACCTGCCCGCGAGGTGTGATGCTGATGGGCCCAGGGATCTCCTATGGGCCATTCCTCAGGGCTCTCCAGGCCCTGAGTTAACATGTGCAGAAGGCCCCAGACCGTTGCAGGGGGGGCTGCAGGGCCGGGGGACCTCGTGACAGCCATCCTTCTGCAGGCGCTCCTGCAGCATCGTAAACAGGATGGAAGGGACAAGCTACATCTGTCTGTTTGCAATAAAAACCCCTTAAAGACAGACAAGATGGCGCGGAGGTTCCACATCTGTCACAGCCGCACCTGCAGCCCCCAGCACTTTTTATTTGTCTTTGTTTGTGTGGCTGAGAGGCAGGCCCGGTGCTTGAGTTCTGGCTGTTGGCAGCACAAGAGCGTCCGGGCCGTTTCTGGCCCTGCAGGGGCTGCAGCCCTGCTGTCCCTTCCCGGGGGCTGGCGGCCTCCCTGCCTGCAGGTGCCTCGTCCCTGCCTTCAGGGTACGCACAGGCCCAGGAGGTGGGAGGGGCCCTGGAAACCTGAAAAGGCGTCGCCCCATGCACGCAAATTTAAAATATAATTCCCTTTCCCCAAACAACCATTTCAATGCGAGTTGGAATGCACACACCCTCTTTCTTGATTCCAGGACCTGGGAATTCTGGGTAAGTTCCCTGCAGCTGTGCCCTCCTCCGCAGCGGGGCCCTGCTCTGTGTTCCCCCGTCCACCCGGGCAGACCCCTGCGCCCCCATCTGCGCAGTCCCAAAGAGGGAGAGCTCCAGGGGCAGGGCCTCAGGCTGCTTCCTGTTTGTGTCCCCACCCCAGATGAGGTCTGGACCCGGTTGCCTTCAACTGGTCCAGTCAGTTACTCACTGGTCATTACATCCAGTTCCAGAACTTCTCTAGAGATTTGGCTGGACCAAGCCAAGAGTCAGCCCCAGACCTCAAAGCCACACGGCACATGGCACTGGATGGAAATGGTCACTGGAGCCTTCAGAGACCTGGATGGGCACCTCTCTGCGGCCTGGGGACCGGGAGGGATGGGCTACCTGGTGACTTGCACTCCCGGCCTTTGCCTGTCTTCAGTTTTCCGAGTCCTGTACTGACTGAGTTGACAGACTTAGAGACAGGGTGGGCCATTGTATTAACCAATCAATCAACCAACCAACCAATCAATCAAGTAAACTAACGAAAACCTAGGAATTCGTTGGGCAGGTGCGTGGGCCTGCCGCTGCCCCTCGTCAGGAATGTGTGGGCTTCATCCCCGACCCCCAGGGCAGGGCACCCGCCCTTGGCAATCCTTGATCCTTCAGCTTCCAGGTCTGTCGTTGAACCCGAACCTCCTCTCACGGCTTCCTCTCCAGCTTCCATCCCACTGAACGGCCCCGGGACCCGATGGTTCTCACCCACGGGCCCGCCCTCCCTCTGTGCCTGACGTTCTTTGTTGGCAAGGTGGCATTTCCACCCGGCACCACCGGAAGAGGCACCGGGGCCTGTGTCTGTGAGCACCAGCCCTGTGCAGGTGGTCCCCGCAGACACAGCTGGGCATGGGGACAGGAAAGAAAGCGCCTGCCCTTCACTGTGAACTGGACTCATTTTTGTTCCGTGGGACTGCAAAAGACCAGACCGACGACGCCTGCGGGGAACCTGACCCTCACTGAAGCAAGTCTCGCTCCTTGCGAGGATGAGACTGGCTGTCTCCGAATTTGGGGTATAAACTGGCTCTCAACTTGGACTCCCCCTGCACGACTCCTTCATTACGAACATCACTGCATCCGTGACACTGGGAAAGAGAAAAGAACACAAGAAAATACTTAATTTCATTAATCTGTTCAGCAATACCAATATAATGAGGCATAATATTGATTTTCTTACTTAGGATTTAAAATCTTGACTTCTTTCCACAGAATTAAATGCTTCAAACCGATACCCCCGTCTTTACAGTCGCATCTTTAATTTAGTTGTTATAATTAGGCATTAACGGGTGTCAGTAGGATAGCCAGTTAGAGACCATTCTGTTCTGCTTGTCTTGATTATCACAGTTTAGATGTAAAGTAAATTAGAATGAAAGACTATACAGTCCAATTACAGATAAAAGCAGCAAACTGCACTGTTGTAATTAGATGCCAGGACTATTTTTCTTGGATTTTGTATCTCTGAGGGCCCTTCTTGGAGCTACTTGGCTGGAGCCATGGCTGAAAAGTGTCAGATGGACATCGGTTGCCGCGGCCATGTTTCTCTTCCAAAACCTGGACTTCGGGCAAGGCTTCCTTCCTGGGACCCTCCCTCGCCCACATCCACCGGGACCTGCTGGGGCTTCCTCCCGAGGACCAGGGTCTGCAGGCCGCCCTGCTCTGCACCGCCCAGGGAGCTCAGGCAGTCGGCCGAGGCAGGAGCAAGCGTTGGTTTCTCTGCGGGTCTCTCTCTGCTCCTGCCCCTCGCCTGCTGCCCTTCTTCCTCCCCCTCCTCCTCCTTATTGATGTCGAGTCTCGGTATTGCCCTGCCTTGTGGGCCCAGGATGGTTGTCAAAATCATGCTTCCAAGACTGGTGTGGAATGTTCTAGAAGTGACGATTGGCCAGGTGCCCGCACACATAAATCAGACCCCGAGGGGAAGCTCCCGCCCTGGACGTGGTCTCGGGGAGACCCACTGCTAACCAAGCAAGGCCCCTTTCCCGTGATCCGTTCACTTCCCAGGGGCACCGAAGGTGGGATCCCGGCATATATTCTCTGTCACCACCAAACAGACCTGACCTCTTACTAATTTTGCCTACAATTAGTTTGGTGTAATTACCGCCACTTACAACTTAGTCTGCTTTCACTAAAAAAAATTATTGTTCGTGGGGTCATAAAACTCTCTAAAAATTGCTTCATGAAAAACGGAGCCTTGGGAATGTCAGACGAGATAAGCCCAGCCATTAAACGCAGGACTTCCTGTGCACGGCGGGGCCGTTTATGCCAGAGGCTCTTCAGCAGTGCGTGCACGCACCTGGGTGTGCATGTGTGCATGTGTGTGCACGGATATGTATGTGTGGCGTGCACGTGTGTTGGTGTGCACCAGGCAGAAGCGCATGTGTGTGGGGTGTATGCATGGATATGTATGTGTGTGGGTGTGCACATGTGTTGGCGTGCACCGTGCAGGCGTGGATGTGTGTGGGTGTGTGCACGGGTATGTATGTGTGGGTGTGTGCGGTGTGGAACTACGCATATGTGCATGGATATGTATGTTCACAGTGGGTGTGCATTGCACAAAGTGCACGTGTGCAGGTGTGCCCTCTGTGGCCTGGGGAGTGTGCTGTGCAGCCTGGCAGGACCTGAGACGCCAAGGCGGGCAGGGCGCCCGGATGCTCTGTCCTCGCCGGCCTTTCTCCTGCTCGGTCGGGAAGGACCTGGGAGCAGAATAAAGAAACGAGGTGCGGGCGGCCTCCAGCCAGTGTCTTCACTCCCCGGTGGGTGCTGTCTGGGCAGCCACATCCCCCTGATGGAAACCCCACGTGAGGGGTCCGCGGCCCGGTCCCCTTCCTGGCTGCATTTCTCCATGACAAGCCTCCTCTCGCAAGCGGACCTCCCTGGTGCGGCATGACGCCCCCTCTCGGTGGCCTCACCTGGACTCAGCACTTGCCCCTCGCTCTCTCTTGTCTTTGTCCTCATGGGCTGCAGGAAGGTGAAACCAGGGTCCTGGAATTCTCTTCAACAAGGCACCTCCCCATTGTCCTCATGTCCTGGGTGTGTACGCCTCGGCCAGTCCAGCCTTCCAGTATTTCTTCAGGGGGAGACTGGGGGGGTGGTGGGGAATGAGAAGACCGTTGCAGTGAAGATGCGCATGAGGAGAAGGAGGGTATGGGGCCTCCACAGGGTCATCAGAACTGGACACCTGGGTACATAGGTGACGGGGACACCCTTCCTCCTGAACCGAACCTGAACGGTGCCCTGAGTCGGTGCAGCCCAGTTTTGGTTCTTCAGCTTAGAAGGGACAGACAGTTCTTCCGCGGAAGGTGACTAAGAAACGGTCGCGCTGAGCCCCCGTGTCCAAGAGGCAGATCCTGGCGGGTGCTCACGGTGCCATCGCCAACAAGCATGACCCAGAAGGAGGACACAGCTGCATGACCCACAGTCCTGCTTTCAGGGCCACACAGCTGAGTCGGGAAGGCAAAGCGTAAACCAGTGGGCAGCCTGGGAGAGCTGGTAAGTGGCGCTTATAGGTTGGGATGTGGCCTCGTGGTGGGTTTGTCCGTGTGCATTTCCCCCCTAAATTCACAGATTTAAGCCAATCAGAATTTGTGGCTTCCCCTGAACTTGGGAGGTGTGGCTGCGAGCAACTGCAGCTGCACCCCCTCCCCCCACTGCCTCCCTTGCCCACCCGGCCCCCATTCACAGGATGTCATTTGTAAGTTCCGAACCTGTTTGGCCTGTGAGTTTAAATCAAACGAAGGTGTGAAGGCCCTCTGAGTACTTCCTCAACGGGCGTCCCATTGTGTTCAAACTAAAATCTGAAACTGCAGAGCCCACGAGGCCACTGCGATCTGACCCTCCCTGTCCTCTGGGCTCCTCTGCCCAGCTCTGCCCACTCCTCTCTCTCTAGCCACCTCAGCCACCCCTCCCAGGAGCCCAGACACCCTCAGCCTGGAGGTCCCCTTTCTGTTCTTTGTGACTCTGTCCCCACAGGGGATTCTCAGGGCCACCACCTGCCCACCCTCTGCCTGCCTCCTAGCTCCCAGTGTTCTTACCTACCTTCCTTTGCATCATGACACCTGCCACCCCTGACCTTGTATCATTTATGTCTTTATCAAGTGTCCCTCCCCTCAAGAATGGGCACAATGAGGGAAGCCACTGTACCCCTCGCCCCTGCAAGTCTGGGCGCTGGGCAGGTGGGCAAGCATGTCTGTTGGAGGATACCTGGGGCTCTCCTTGCCGTGTCTCCCTAGCACAGGGAAGGGTTCTGGGCGCACAGTAGGTAGTCCATAAACACGTCCAGGGGCAAGCTGAAAAGACACTGGGCATGTCAGAGCCCAGATGTGCCTGACAAGGAACGTGTTAGTTGCACGTGAATCCCAATGGATGGATCAGAAATTTCCGGAGTGTAGGTAGACCCAGGCTTCCGCCTCCCTGCTTCCAGCCTTCCCTGAACCAGTGGAGTCCTGCTGAGACTCCTCGATTTCATTCGGAACAAAAGTGAGGTATACGATGTTCCCACCCCAAAAGTTCGCTTCTTAGTGAGTGTCCAATCACTCACCCAACCTACAGCAGCCTTCGATTCACACGCTTCTCATTTCACAAAACGTATCATTTCTAAACGAGCTTTTTACACGAGGGCCAACATGGGGTATGGAGCGCAGTGGAACACCATCCCAGCGCTAGCTGCTGGAGACGAATCTCTACAGCAAGAGATGCTGCTCCCCTAAGGGGGGCGAGCGCTTCGATGCAAGAACCACTTCTTTCATGAAGACACATTGGAGGGAGCCCACCTGCCTTGGAGGGACACCCAGATTGAAGGAGTGTGAACAAAGGAGGCCATTTATCATGACCCACACGCAGGGCTCTGTGTGTCCTGGGCGTCCGCCCGAAGTCCCAGCCCTGTCCCTGGTATATTGCCTTTCTACAACGCACTGCTGAATTCCATGCAAATGAAATTCGTTTCCCCTAGACTTTGGGAAAACATGGGGCCAGGCAGGCAGGGACTCTCGATTTAGGCCGGGCAGACTTCCGTCGGTTGCTCTGGCCAAATAGGCCGTATCTTCGTGAAGTGCTGCAGGAGGTCGTGCGTTTATGGAGAGAACACGCTCGGTGCACGTGCGTGATTGTGAGTCACTGGCTGGCAGGGTGTAGAGGTGTTTGGGGACCCTGCGTTCCATCCAGGCTGAGCCGTGTGCTGCCTTCTGCACTGGTTCACCGGGGTAACAGACCACCACTAATTATTAGCCCACACTGAATGCCTACTATACAAGGTGTGCAAGCAGTGATGGACAACACAACCGGTGACACATGACGCAGCCATAAACATGGCCCCGGCCAACCCCGAGTGCTTTCTCTCTGCCGAATGCCATTCCAAGCCCCCTCAGGGGCTGCGGCACGCCGTGCTCCCATCCCCAGTGCCAGGCAGTGCTGTCTGCACGATCACCCCCCGTCCAGACGAGGAGAGAGGGGCACAGACGCCATGGGGTTTGGTCAGTGTCACCGAGCTGGAACGTGGCGGAGTCTCATTTGTCCCCTGGCTGTAGAGCAGGTGAGGTCAGGGATGGCAGGTACCATGATGCAAATGAAGGCAGGTGAGGACACAGGGAACAAGGGGCCAGGCAGAGGGTGGGCTTGTGGCCTCCCTGAGAATCCCTTGTGGGGACAGAGGCACAAAGAGGAGGGAAGAGACCTCCTGGCTGAGGGCGTCTGGGCTCCTGGGAGGGGTGGCTGGGGTGGCTGGAGAGAGAGGAGTGGGCAGAGCTGGGCAGGGGAGTCCAGAGGACAGGAAGGGTCAGACTGCAGTGGCCTCGTGGCCTCTGCAGGTTTCCATGTTATTTTGAATGGGATGGGAAGGGAGTACTCAGATGGCCTTCAGACCTTCGTCTGATTTAAATCCACAGGCCAAAGAGGAACCTACAAAATATTTTGGGGACCTGTGAGTGGGGGCCGGGTGGGCAGGGGAGCCAGCGGGAGAGGAGGTGGAAAGCCAGGGGGCGCAGGGGCCGGGGCCTGGGCCTCTGTGCAGAGGACCGATGCTTTTTCAATCATCCTGGGGACGGGCCCAGAGACTGCGGGAGTGTGTGCCCACCAGTGACCCCAGGCGAGGCCTTCATTGGTCAGTTAGGGGCATATACGTGCCCAGGAGGTTTTCGGCTTGTCCGTGGCCAGCAAACTCATGGGCTTCAGCTCCAGGGCTGAACGTGGGCTCCAGAACGCCTGCCCTGTCCACTCCCCCGGCATGCTGTGGCACCTGGGCTGGCTGGGCAGCCACTGTGGCCTTTGCTTTCCCTTGGTGGGTGGGGACAAGGGTCCCGGTGTGTCTGAGGGCCTGCGTGTCCGAGTCCAGGAGACATCACAGGTGTCCCGTGTGGGTGCCAGCAGGGTGTGGCTCTGGGTGAGGATCATGTCCTGCAGCTCAGGTGGGTACCTTTGGGGCCCTCCCAGACTTTTCTTTGCCTGGTGAGCCCGGGAAGCCCGGGGCAGGAGCAGCTGTGCCTTGGAAAGTGACCTGGTTCTGCTTCTGTGAGGCCGAGGGGACCTCGGCTTCAGCAGAGGCAAACTCCGTGGGGGTGTGGCTGGAGGTCCCCCGAGCACCCCGAGCCCTGTTACTATGGAAAACTTAAGAGTAGTAAATAAAAGCAACAAACGAAATAAAAACACAAAATGAAAAAATAATTAAAACAATAACTATTCCATTCATTCTGAGCACATCATCCAAGATTGCATTAGAAAAAAAAACCTACAATAAAAACATGCCTTTAATCTGATAGTAAAAAAGCCCAATAAAATAAAAATGAGCTCCATTAATGAAAATAATGGCTCTTACCCCAGCCAGTTAAAATGCTGAGCTTATGTGTTTTGGGGTTTGGGGGAGCTGAGGACTGTTTCTTTCTTTTTCTTTTTTCCCCCACAGCTGGTGATAGATTTGCTTTTGTTGCATGCTGGAGATGGCCCCAGCTAATTAGTATTGCTCAATCTGGAATCTTACCTTTTGTGTGAGGCCCAAAGAAATTGTGTAGCAAGGTAACGGGTTCCTGGGGAAATGGGCAGAAGGAGACCGGCACTCTATTTAAGATTTGGACTTTAGAAAGGAGCGCTGATGTGTGGCCATGCATGAGTGTGTGTTCGCCCACGCACGTGTGAATTCTCTCTCTCTCTTTCAACCTCACTTCCTCCCTGCTCCTCATCATTCCTTCAATTTGCTTTCCCCCTGTTTAGGGAAATGACTAATTTTCTTGCAGATGACAGGTGGGCCCCACCTCAGACTCTTTTGGGGTAACAGGGAGGTATAAATAGATACGGCCCCAGTAATAGGCGACTTCAGTAACACCCTCACCTCCTGTTTTTGCTGGAAAAATTTGCGGTTGAGCTTAGCCACTTTCCCGCACCGTACCCCCGTGGCTTCGGGGGGTGCTCCACCCCGGGGCTTTTCCCGGCCCTCCCCACGTTTCTTTCTTGCAAGAGGGGATTTCTGATGACTGTGTGCTCCCTTGTCTGATTCTGAATGCCTCGAGTGGGGCTCCGCGAGGAGGAGGAGCGTGGTCCTCGCCCTGACCTCCAGTGGCGTTGCAGGGCCGACCTCACCAAACCCAGGACGGAACGCGTTCTGAGAACCTCTGTCCACTTAATCAACCGTCTGCTGCCCTCCCAGGGCCCTGATGCCGCCACCTCCCAGCACTTATTTGTTCAAATGAATATTAACATTGTAATTTAGTACCCAATTATGCTTCTAGTCATAACTGGAAATGTGGTATTAAAACCTTACATGCTCTCTGGCTATCAGCATGTACCTTTGTCAATGCCCTGGGGTTGCTGGAGATTTCTTTAATGCATAATCTCTGTGCTCATATCTCTGCCTGCCGCCCGCCCCCCTCGTCACTTACAGATTTACCCTCTGCTGATGCGTGTGCTGTGGGGTCTTGCTTGAATAAAATAGGACATCGGCAGTTCAGTTCCTTCTAGAGGAAGTGTGTGCATAGATGGTTTTCAAACTACTGGCTGTGGACATAACATTCTAGGATTCGTCCACTGGGAAAACCCGCCAGCGTCACACAGAAGTGCTCAATAAAGCTCGCTTAATTAACACCCCTCGCCTGGTCATACCTCTTGGCTGGCGGTCCTCAGTCCTGGATGCACAGAAGAAAACATGTGCGTTTTTAACAGTCTTTGTGCTTCAGAACTATAAAATCCGTGTGTCTGAGGATGGGGCTCCTAGGTGGTTCCCACGGGCAAGAGAAATGGAGGCCAGTGCCCCAGGCACGGCCAACACGCACGTGTTTGAAGGAGCCGCCGCATTCTGCACAACCTGCTCCGGTGCACGCTGGCCGGGGACAAATGCTCAAAAACGTAGTTTCTGCTGAGAACTGTCTATGAACTGGTTCGTTTGCCCGAGAGACTGGTGGAAGAGGAAGGCAGGCAGGATTGGGGTCGCTAAATGTACTTCTGAAGAGGTTGATCTATTAAAAACCAGGAACCATCCTGATAGCAATTGTATCTGAGTGATATTTGCTGAATGATTCAAGTGTTTTAGGCAAGTTCCCTGCATCTGGTGGGTGGTGCCATTGGAGGACTGGCAGGACTTCCGGCCGGAGGCAGGTGGCTTGGAACACCGTCTGGGGCTTCTGCTGGGGAAGTGTCTTTGCCACCAAGGGAAAAAAGAGCCCAGGACACGGTGTGTCGGTAAGAAAATGTGTGCTCGCTGACAACTCTGTGTGCCTCCCGGGTAGACTTGCTGAGTGAAGAGGACCACCCGGGGTAGCTTTGTCACTGAATGGTGACCCTGAATGGCACTCTTGCTCGGCCTCAACAGCTTGGAGCTCCTAGATTCGTGAGTTTTGGTGGGCGCTGCTTTGCTTAGGTGACACAGAATCCGAATGCACGGTAGAGTGGCATTCTGCTTTCTTAAGAAGGTCTTCTCCAACTCTTCGCCCAGCTGGTGGGCAGAAGGGCGCTGCCAGCAACACCTGGGTGCGCGCTCACCTCTGACCCACGTTGTCAGAATGTGAATTCCGAGGGGACAGCGAGCTTATCTGCCTTGTTTGCCGCTGTGTTCCTAGCACTGGGACGGACGTCTGTACTGACGACTACTTACAGCATCGGTTAAATTAATAAGTGTTTCTTTTCTGACAGTGTAGGGTGGTGGTTAAGAGTGCAGACTCTGACCCAGACTGCCTGCACTTAATTCTGTCTTTGCAAACTTGAGAATAACATGCAGTGATCATTTCTGTGCCCCAGTTGCTTCCTGGAAGGACAACGGCTTGAAGGGTGTGAGACGAGAATAGTCCGTGATATACCGAAGGGCCCTTGTCGGGAGGATTAAGGAAATTAAAAAAAAAAGTTAAAGTGCCTAAAATACAATAGCATCTGGCTGCTAGTAAATCATACCCCTGGGCCATTTTGTGAACGATGAAATTAAAAAAATAAACACAAGAACATGAAAGGAGACAGTTCTGAATGTTTCCGAGGGACTTTCAGACCCGGTTAAGCACTCTTGAAGGAAGGAGCCTTCTGACCTCCCCCGTCGCTCACAGGCTGGTGCAGAAACTTCCCGGAGTCATCATCTCCCCTCCGGAAAAGCGAAAGTTTGGGCTAGATAATCCTTAGGGAGCTCCCAGCTTTAATTTTCGGCATACCCGCATTCCGGGATGCCTGCGGTCGAGGGGAGCTGGCTGCCTTGTGTCTGGGTCTGGGCTGGCCCTGCACAGTGGGAGCACCAGGCTGCACCAGAGGCCCTTAGTGGGTCTAAGGGACAGTGGCTCTGCCTCTGGGTGGAAATTCTCACCAGCAGAGAGAGCAGCTGCCCTCCGTGCCAGCCACCGCCATTGCAGACAACTGTGGCAGGGGAAGTGGCCTCTGCCCTTTGACAGTCCCACCCCAAAAGTCACGGCCAAGTCCCAGAGCATGCAAAAGGCGTTAATGATGATAATTAACAGGCCCCTGGCAATTATACCCAATGATGTGTAAGGTCAGAATGACATGCTCTGTCAGTCAACCATGGCGCTGGGAGAGTGGGTGAGTGGCAGAGCCAGGGGTGAGAGCCACCCACTGCAGAATTAATCTGAGCAGGGTTGTCACTCACTCTCAGTTGCCTCCGTGCATGGTGTTTGAGGCCTGTCAGTCTCCCTGGATGAGGAGGCGGGAGCTGTCTGGGCCCCCACACCAGCCTGGGAGCCCCCACGGGCCCTTGTCCTGCGCAGTGTGTTTGAGCTCCAGGGGAGAGGGCACCCTTGGCTGGTCGGAGCCTTCTCTCCTCTGGACTCCCCTGGGAAAGGAGAGATCTCCTTGCTACAGACAGTCCCCAGTGCCTCACCCTGCGGGTCCACCTGGGGGGGAGTGGGGGATGGAGATAAGCCACTGAATATGTGACCCAGCCTGCAGACCCCTACCTAGCTCTCTGTCAGGAGCCTGAGGTTCTGGTTCAAATTCTGCCCCTTGCCCACCCCGAGACCTCAGAAGCCCACATAGTCCCACTGGTGAGATGCTATCTCTGAGCATTAACTAATTGTTCTATTTTTATTAACAGTTGGTAGGTCCTTGCCATCTCCACTCCCCAACCCAAGCTGTGTATTCTCAAAACAGGAATTCAAAGGCAAACACAAGCAGCTATTTATTTAGGTTTTGTGCTTCCAAGGGCTGGTGTTTGGCCTAAAAATAAATGTGGAAGATCGCTTGCTGGGGGCCCCTCCCCAGTTCTCACTCTAAAGCAGAGGAGAATACTCGCCCGGGGCGGCTTCTTCGGGAAGAACGGGGCATCCAGCCTCTGCTCCTAGGTTGAGCAGGTGACAGACTCTCTGGGGAGACTGGGGGAGGTGAGGGCAGGGTCAGACGGGGGGACTTGGGCCTCGATGCCCATGCAGGATCTACAGAGTGGAAGGCCCAGTGCCCACGCCTCGTCACAGTCAGGCGGCAGTGGAGCAGGCCTGGTGGCAAGGAGATTTCGGCAGAGGGGCAGATGCAAGCTTCCTGCCCTTCCCTGGAGGTGTGGGCAGCATACACCTGGCCAGAGCCCCAGAAGGGCTCGGATGGTAGGTAGGGTGAACTGTGGGCATGTCATGCTGCTGGTGAGTGAGGGGAGGGTACAGAGTCCTCTGGCATCATGGACACGGTATCGGGCACCAGATGGGGACTACAGACATCGCCAACATCAGCAAAAAGCAGAGCGAAACCGCACGCAACTCAACCGATGTGCACCGACAGAAACTGCCCTGTCTCCGTCCACCTGGTGGCTAGGGAGAGAAAGGAGAAAGCCTGAGTGGGTCGACTGTAAATCTGAGCCGACCGCTGACCCGGGATTTAGGCTCCAGATAGGATTCGGCTGAGTTCTAGGCACATGGCGGACATTGCTTTCCTGCGCACGGTATCCTGGCGATATCAGCCCCGTTGCGCCTCACTCAGTGTACTCAGTGTTCGAGGTAGAGTACCTCACTTGGTGAGCCGCTGTGAGGCTCCGATTCAGTGACGGAGGAAGGACCGTGTGTGCTGTTGTCAGAGGACGGCAGGCTGCCCTTCCCAGCCGGTGCCTGGGCTCCAGCAGCTCCGGCCAGGTGAGGGTCAGAATCGCTTTGCACTGATGCCTGGGCCCCACCTGGGGGTTCTGAGAAAGTCTGCTGACTCCAGGAAAGAAAATAGCTACCAAGACAGGCTTCTGGTGGCTACCTGGACTCAGATTGATTTTATTTTGGCTCAAATTTAGAAGCAGAGCCTAGCGGCCGTCGCCACAGAAAGGCCTCTTGTGCAAGCCAGGCTCCAGGGAGCGGCCTGTGCCGAACGAACTGCCCGCCTGCACCGTGTTCCTGCCCCCGGGACCCAGCCCTTACAGAAGGGTTCCCAGAATCCTATCTCTGTGAACAGGACTGTCGGAGCAAGAAATGTCCAAGCCTGGAGAGAATTTTTATAAAAATGTATTTGAGCCCAAAAGAGGATATACCTGGAAGCAAGATCTCGACAGATTGAGACAGTTGCTTCAGGAGCATAACAGTTTGCAGTTTGAGATTTGATGCATTTGAAATTAAGGAGGGAACGTGGAATGGAAACAGCACGGGGATGGAATTATGGGAGAGTTAAGATTATGTGCTTTCTTGGGTCCTTGCTGTGTATAATGTGCACACACATTTTTGCGTGCATTGCACACGGGATTATTAATACCCATTATTATACTCATTTTATGTAATCATCGCACCCCCGTATAATGCCCGTCTTTATTTTCCCCTCAAAATTTGGGCTGAAAAGTGTGCAGTATACGTGGCAAAATGTGGCAATACCCCTTGCCCCGCTCGGAGGGGTATCACTTCTGGTACCTCAAAGGCATTAATCTAGACGCACAGAAACAGCGCACAGGACTGGCTCAGAACCTTTCACTGCAGAAGTGACGTGCCAGGGGCGTGGCCGCCTGCCCTGACCTGCTGGGTCAGGAATGAAGATCAGACCGCCCTGGGAGGTTCCTTTTCAGGCAGGGGGTTCCTTTTCCCCACCCAGAGGACTGTGACTGCCCTGCCCCTCCCTGGGCTATGCCCAGCCATAGCCTCATTAGCATCTTCATTGACCATTCCAGCCCCATTCCAATCAATCAGGAAGGTGCTATTTGGCCCTATCAAATTGATGGGCCAGGGTCCTCATTTGCATAAGAGCAGACCAATCAGGACTCAGGGGCGGGGACTTCTGTCTATATAAGTCAGCTCCACCGTGCTCCGGAGAGCATTTTCCCTTTTACTCTCCGGCTGCTTGTGTTCCCTGGCCGGTGCTGGGACGGAAGGCAGTGGGGGCTCCCCAGGTGGGGCCGTCCAGTCTGTGCAGCCGCCAGCCGAGTGGAGCGGACTGTGCGGACCCTACCGGGCCCCGAGGCGAGCGGCGCGGTCCAGCTCCAGAGAGCCAAGCTGCAGCGCCCATGCGCGGGGTCTCTAGCCCTGAGCGTCGTCACCTCGCAGCTGAGGCCGCTTCCCGCCCTGAGCGTCGACGCCGCCGCGCAAGGCGGCTGCGCGCCGCACACGCGGGCGTCCTGCTGGCGGCACCTTCTGCGGACGGGCCGACCCGACTCCGTCTCCGGTAGGCGAAGCGGCGGGTGAAGGCCGCGGCCACCGGCGCAGCGCCACCCCGGGGCGGGGCGGATCGGGGAGGGATCTGGGGCCGTGGGTGGAGAGGGCGGGCCGAGGAAGGGGTGGGTCGGCGTGTCCGGCCGGCGGGTGGGGACGGCGTCCGGCCCGGGCTTCGCTCTGGAGTTTGGATGCGCGGGGAAAGTTTCCTTTGGACCTGGTGGGTGTCCTCTGGGGTCCTCGCGTTTGTGGGTGTGGCAGCAGCGGGAAAGTTCCCGCATGGGGTCGCGCGGCCCCCAGCGCCGGGAGCGAGCGGGCTGCCGTCGGCGGCTGTCCTGTGCGGCTTCTTCTCGGACTGGCTTTTCCTCCTTCGGTTGCGCGGGTTTTCTACGTGCTCTGGGAGTTAAGCTCCCAGGGACAGCGTTTTCGAGCGGGACGTTTCGGCGTGGGCGTGGACAGATGTCCCGTGTTTGCGTGGGGTTAGTTCCAGAGTCCTGCGCTCTGGGCCTCGGACTTCTTGTCCTCGCCTGGCAGGGCGACGAGCCCAGGGAGGCGACGCGCCCTTGTTTCGTGTGAACCTTTTATCCATTTGAACTTTTTTTTTTTTGCCTGTGGTTATGGGGTAAAAGTTTATTTAAAATTTTTGTTTCATACGGATGGCTAATTTTGCTAGCATTATGAACTGGTGCCGATGTTCAAATCACTATCTTCGTTGAGGACACACCTCACTAGACTGGGTCAGATTTTGGATATTCAGTTAGTTTGCACGGATCTGTTTGTCCGTTTATGTGTTGATACTATGTTGATTTTTATTATTTTAATGGCTTTTGAGAAAATGCTGGTAAGTTTAAAGGTAAGTCGCCCCTCGCTTTTAAAAAATATTTTTGGAGCAAGTTTTAGGCATATTGTGAATTCAAGGATCATTTTCACCTTTTGGAATACTGGTTAAAATTGCATTATATGCATAGAATAATTTTAGAAGAATTGGTATACATTGTGATATAGCTTCTCACCCGAGAGCACAGCACACCTTTCTAAGTATTTGGATTTGTTTCACTCCTGTTATTACAATTTTAAAATTGTGTCATGTATGTCCTGTGGCTTTCCTGTTAAATTTATTCTCTGGTGTTTTGTCGTTTTTGTTGTATTGTAAATGGAATGATTATTACCTAGTTCTGTTTCAAGTGCTTGGTATGAGGTAAAGTGCCTATTGATTTGTACATATTTAGCTTGTACACTCGTGTGGTTATCTTGCAATAATCTCATCACTTCTAGCAGTGTTCTTTTCTTTACAAAAGTATTGTGAGTTTCCTGGGTGTATAATCAGCAAAAACAGATTTGTGTGTTCTTTTCAGTATTTGTACCAATTATTTTTAATGTCTCGTTTTGCATTTTCTAGAACTTCCCTATTCAATATGGTGGCCGCTGGCTATTTCAATTTAAATTAAAAATTCAGTTCTTTATTCACACTAGCCACCTTTCAGTTTCTCAGAAAGTGCATGTGACTAATGGTTACCAGTTGGGTCCTCAGAGTGTCAAGGGTTCCGTAACTGCAGATGTGTCCCTTAGAGAGCAGCGTGCTGGAGCATTCGAGAGGTGTGTAATCATAATGGTTATGCTGTTGGCTTCTGTGTAACTTTTGCTTTTAATTGAAACATGTTATTATCTTTCTATATAAAATAATTCAATAGTCATCAAGGAAATGCAGCTTACATTAATAATGAGATTTTTAATTAAAATACAAAGATACTATGGACTAATGTTGGGAGTCATGTGGAAAATGGATACTTTCATATGTTGCTGCTGAAAATGTTGTAGTCAATGAAACATGCTGCAAAGAGCACGTGTATAAAAACAGACATAGATAAGACACATAGATAAGATGGCATGAAATACTTGCAAAGGTATGTGTAAAATTATGTGAGGATGGAGAAACTGTCTTTTTAATTATAGCCCTTCTAATGTATGTGGGATGATATGTCTTGTTTTTTTTTTTAAAGATTTTATTTATTTACCTTTAGAGGGGAAGGAGAGAGGGAGAGAAATATCAATGTATGGTTGCCTCTCGTGCATCCCCTGCTGGGAACTGGCCTGCAACCCAGGCATGTGCCCTGACTGGGAATCGAACCGCAATCCTTTGGTTCATAGGCCCGTGCTCAATCCACTGAGCTACACCAGCCAGGGCTGCCTTGTGGTTTTAATTTTCTCTGTTGATGAATGATGTTGAGCTTTTGTCCCTTCTTATTGGTTATTCATGTACCTTCTTTGGGAAGTATCTGTTTAAATCTTTTGCCTATTTTCCTGTTAGATTGTTTGACTTTTTATCATTGAGGTATATGAACTCTATTTGTTCTGTTGTATTACTAGGAATAGTGTGAGCTATGAAGGGCAGAAATCGTAACTTTGATGAAGTTCATTTATCAGCATTTTCTTTGGATTTGTACTTTTTATATTCAGTAACTCTTTGCCTAACCCGAGATCACAATGTTTGCTATCTGTTTCTTTTTCCTAGGATTTCTTTAGTTTCAGCCCTTACATTTAGGTATACAGCCCATTTTAAGTGAGTTTAAAGGTTGTGTTTCCCACCCCCCCCCATATGGACATGCAATTGTTTCATCACCATTTATTGAGATATTATCCTTTTTTCATAAATCAGCTTGGTCCCTTTGTTGAGACTCAATGGACCATACACGTATGTGTCTGTGTTTGGATACTTTATTCTGTTTCATTGATCTCTCTGTCTATTCTGTGCCAATCTACAATGTCATAATTACTATTGTTTTGTATTAAGCCTTGAAATCAGGTATTGTGAGACTTCCACACTTGTTCTTCATAAAATTGTTTTGGCTATTCTATGCTTTCACAAGTAAAATTTAGAATCACGTTGTCCATTTCTATTAGTTAAAAAAGCATGCTAAAATTTTAGATGGGATTGTATTGAATCTGTAGTTCACCTGGGGGAGAATTGACATCTTAATAATAATGAGCTTGTGAAGGTGGTGTATCTTGCTTTTTTGTGTTGGGGATTCAGTTTTTCTCAGTGACATTTTACAGTTTTCTGTTTATTGGTCTTGCACATATTTTTATTAGATTTTTATGTGTATGTGACATTATTAATACATTACAGATATTTTAAAATTTCAATTTTCAATTATTTGTTGTTAATATAGAAATACAATTGATATTTTGTATATTCTTGTTGCATCCTGTGACCTTGTCAAAACTCAGTTATGAGTTCCAGTAGCTCCTCTGTGGGTTCCTCAGCCCTTTTTTTTATTTAGGGAAATTATGTCATCTGCAAATAGAGTTTTATTTCTCTACTAACATAGAGAGTGAGCCATCTGCATGTCCACCAGTGTGTAGGAAATGGTTAAATAGCACTTGCACATTCTAGGGTATTGTGCAGACATTACAAACATGTACAAAGAGGGTTGAAAGGAATGGGAAGTTGTGTGTGACATCATCGTAAACAGACAAAAAAAAGATTCACACCACCTGGGAGATAAGGCATTGTTAATATTCATCACGTGCAAACGTATCTGCAAATTGAAAAACAAAACAGAACTAAAAGCCAAGCGCCCAGTTATAAACACGGCAAAGCTGTCAATTGGCAATTCCTAGACAAGAAAGCCCAAATGGTCAATAAACGTAAGAGAACATATTCAACCTCTAGGTACTGGGAAAGTAAAAGTTAAAGTGAAAACGAAATGCCGTGTTTTAGTCATCAAGCTGACAGAAATGTACAAGTGCTAACGTTAAATCCTGACAAGGGTGCCAGGTTCTAGGCACCTCGTTTGTTGCCAGTGGGAATGGGATTTGGTTCAGCCTTTTGGCAAAGCAATCTCAGAGTATTAAAATTAAAATATGCATATCCTTTGAGCGATTTTATTTCATGAGACTATCTTATAGAAATAAAAGCATTATTTTTTAGAGGAAGGGGGAGAAGAAATCTTCTGACTGTCCATTAATAGGGGAACAATTGAATCTACTGTGTGTGTTACGTCTACAGAATGCTGTGTGGTTGTGGGGTGGGGGGGGGGTCTGTTTTCCCAAGGGATTGACTATGGTAATTCACTGAGCGGAGAACCAGCTACAGAAAAACAAAAATACGTGGTACGTGTGTACGAGTAAAACTGATTTTTGTTAACGCTTCCTTTTGAACTGTTGTGAAATCAGTTTTTAAAATTCTCTTCCCCTCTCTCTCTCTCTCTGTCTCTTTCATACTTTCTGTTCTCCCTACAATATCCATTCTGTTTTACCGACAAAAATGAGGTGGTAGAGGGGATGGTACATATAGGCTGTTACTGTGTTTTTTAGGAGGATGTGAAGGGAATGAGGCAGGTTATTATGTTTTTGCGTATCTGTTTCTTATCACTAGTTAAAGGGAACACAGGGTGATATTGTAATTTTTGAAAAGGGATTTAATAAAAGAAATTGTACCAGATGATTATGCTCTGAACTCAGTATTTATTTATTTTTAAGTGCAAGTAAAAAAAGATACAAGCCCCAAAAGTGTGGGAGTTTGCCTCTGATGAGCAGAGGTATGTCGAGGAGTTTTGCTGCTTTATACAATTCTGTCATTTCTCAATTAAAGTGAAAGAGCATTAATTCTAACTTTTTCAAAGGTACGTTAGTGAAGTTATTTTGCCCATCCTCCTTCACTCAAGGGAGACGTGGGCTTTGCTTTTTTGGAGGTGTCTCCAGGAGTGAAATGCTACACCCAGTCGCCCCATGTGGCCTCCCACATTCAGGAGCAGGGCTCTCCCTGGTTTCTGGGACCGAGGGGTGCCCCGGGGAGCAGGGGCTGGCTGGTGGTGACAGCAGAGCTTTGGCTTGTCCATGTGAAGGGTTTGTGTGGGCGTCAGGGTCCTCGTCTGGCATCAGTTTTGCATCCAGGTCCAGCTGGAACCTCGCCTCCACCATGGGTCCACCTGTCAGCTCCAGGAGGTGGCTTTGAAGGCTTTGGTCGTGGGAAGGAGAAGTCGCCCGTTGCACAGGCGGAAGGCCGTTACCATGGTGCGAGGTCGAAGGAAGGGCTGTGTGGGTTTGGGCCAGAGCCTACCCTGTAGGCTCTGGAGAGATCCAACACTTCTGGAGAGATCCCACTTCGGGAACCTCCGTTTCTGGTCGCAGATGAGTAACTTCCACCCTGGCAATAAAGTGGGGGAAGGAGACAGTAAATAAGCAGTGGTCAAAATGAAACCAGTAATGAGGTAGATGAATATTGTGGTGAGATGGTGTTGGAGACGTGTTTATTTGGGAGCGTGGCGTGTTCTGGGAGAACATAACGGCCCTGCGGCTGCCCGTCCAGTTCCTCTCTGCTTAGTTTCTGCTCACTGGCCCCGAAGGCTGGCAACAGCTGCACCTGTGCCCCGATGCTTTGATGGCCTTGGCAGGGAGAGGCAGGCACATCACAGAGGAGGCTGAGCTCCAAGTGCCCTCTCAGAGTGGAGGGCAGGGTGAGAAGGCCAGGGCAGTGGCCCCGTCGTCCCCCCGGACCACCAGAGCAGAGGAGAGAGGTTCAGTTGACCAGATCCTGCTCACGACAGGGGTGCCCCTCACATCATGCGGAGACACTCGGTTTTGCAAGTTTCCTGAAACTTCACCCCCAAGGGGCAATCCTGCACGTGTGTGTGCTTCATGAGTCTGTGCTGGAGGATGGGGCAAAGCTTTCGGAATGCCCTGCACCCCTCTGGTGAGGTTCTCTGCACCTGAGTCGGGGCTTGGACCTACATTTGCTGCTTGTTCGGGGTTCTGGGAATGCCTGCCAGGCCCAACTGGCCTGAGGCAGAGAGGGCCAAGGGAACGGCTGTAGTGGGGGTCGGGCAGTAGAGACACGGGGCCCAGCAGGGAGCTTGGTCGGGATGAAGACTGCCTCAGAGTTCTTGACCAGCCAGAGCTGTTTTGGGGGGCGGACCCCTCAGAGCCCACATGCACTACAGGTGCCAGCGGGTCAGGGAGCGGGGCAGCGTGGTGCCTCAGGCAGGTTCCAAGCCTCCAACACGTAGGACAGAGGAGCCAGTGTGGTAACACCAGCACTCGCCAGAGTGCGTGGCGGCTGGCATGGTGGTTTATCAGAGCGAAGCTGCTTGCAGCCTCAGGTTGGCTTCTCCTTTCCATGGGGCGGGCCCAAACCTGGCCGAGTGGGCAGTTCTGGGGCTTTCTGTGTGGCATTTTGTGACTGTCCTACTGTGGGCAGGGGCACTTCCGTGCCTGCCTGTTGCTTCTGAACATGCTGCAAGAAAATACTTTTCCCATGGCAACTTTCAGCTAGATCTCGGATCTGGTCTTAATCAGCCCTCTTCACACATACACACACACGGAGGTGCACTGTACTGGGAGTGCTTTTCACGGACAGCTTCGGCTCAGCTGCTCGGGACTGTGTGCTGGGTCCAGACAGACCCCCCCACCCCCCCCCGCCCAGCCCCCATTTCCATGTGACAGAATTCCATGCAGCGAGGAAGCTCTGGAACCCCTCTGGGCCATTGTTCCAGAGTGGAAGCCGGAAAGGCAGAGCCAGGGAAGGGAAGGTGATTGTACATGGTTAGGGGTCAGAGCCCGGCTGAACTCTGTTGGCGGGGAACCCTCTGTCCTCTGCCGCTGCTGCCTGTCTGTGCCTCCCCAACTCTGCATGGAACTCTTCCCAGCCTAGGGCTGTGCTGCTGTCTTCTCTCGTAGTCCCTGTTTATCCAGACCAGGGCTGAGCACATACCAGCTGCTCAGTAAACTGCCTGTTGCTCTGCTCAGGCCACGTTGGACGGGCCTTTTGTAGGCCACGCCCCGAAGCTAACTTCTGGCTGAGCACTGTGTGCGCGCACACACATGCACGGAGCCTGTGCACTTGATAGAGCTGTGTTGGCGCGGGCCTGTTTTCCCCACAGGGCTCGGGCATGACTGGCCATGGATGCCTCCAGTATAGTGGCCCACGGAGGGACACTCTCCACAGGCTGCAGGCGACATCCTGTGGGTCTGGGCCACGGGAGAGAGTATCTGGCCTGTTGGCTGAAAGCTGAACTGATAACTGACATCAAGAGGGAACTGGCTGTTTTGAGACAAATGCTTCCAGATGCCAGGATCACTGGGTCCATGTTACTACCCAGATGGGTCTGGGTGGGAGCCAGAAAAGTAACAGCAGTTGATAAAATCAGAAGGGCAGTCAGTCATGAAGCAGTTAGCATGGGCAGGTTGCTGGAAGGCCAGGCTTCCTTGGGGATGGGCCATCAGTGCCGGGTATGCCAGGGCCTCCGAGGACTGGGGAACCGTATCGTCTGTCCAGTGGCAGGGAGTCTGGGCTCAGGGCATGGTGTCTGGTGCTGTGGCAGGAACCGGCTCCTGGCCAGACACGGCCCAACCATGTGGAGTTAGGAAAGCCTCTGACAGAGTCAGGTTTTCTCTGGAGATCACAACTGACGACTTGTTTCCTGGTCCCTGGGAAGGCTTCATGGGCAGGGACTGTGTTGACATGTCTGTTTCCAGATCCAGCTGGAACCCATCAAGGTAAATGAAAAGCAGGGAAACTAAGTGGAATTGAACTTCTGGGAACCTCAAGGGCGCCTTTCATTTAAGTGTGATTTGGGGCATGTAAATATTTTAGGGATTGAGGCAAACGATCTCATGTTCCAGGGTGTTGGGCGCACACCAGCACGTCAGAAAGGTTTGGGCAGTAAACCCAGCACGGTTGTTTTTAGGCCAGTCGCAGTTGGTACTGTGTCTTCGGAGTGGAACCAGAGGAATGTTCTGGGCTGATGGCCCTCATCTGTTACCTAGATGACTGCAAAATCTCAAAAGGTCTGCTTGCTTCATTCTTGTCCCTCCAGAGTTCTGCATAGTAGCCAGAGTGATGTTTAAATATAGAAATCAGATCCAGTTAGCACCACTGCTTAAACCCCTCTCATACCTTTCCATTGACATTAAAATAAAATCCAAATTCCTGTCACCTACCAGGCCCATGTGAGGGGGTCCTGCCCACTTCTCCGGTCCCGTCTGCTGGCCACTGCGGCCGTGTGGACTCCCTCTGCTCCTCACAGTGTCCTGCCCTCTGTCCCTGCCCAGGGACATTTGCACCTGCCCCTCTCTGTGCCTAGACTGGTCTTCCCGGATTTGACCTTGGCCGTCACCTTCTTGAAGTCAGCTGTCAGCCCCAATCTCACCTCTTCAGAGGTTATTTAAAGTAGCCCCATAGTTGTTTTCTGTTCCATTTCCTGTTGTATTTTCCTCAAAGCCTTGGCCACTTTCCGGAATTACCATGATGGCGACTTCTCCCACTAGGATCCGGTCTCCCTGAGAGAGCAAGGTCTGTTTTGTTCCCTGCCACGTCCCAAAGTCCACAGAAATAAAATGGGCAGGCGGAGGGGCGGGGGGACCTTGTGACGCAGGAGGAGTTCCGGACGGGTCTCACGGCAACGGGGTCCTTGAGAGGGGTAAACAGACTGGCAGAAGGTCAGGCCAGAGCCGCCGTGTCATCGATGTGTCCCTATTGCAGAGGTTGGGGAGTCCCGTTTCTCCCAGGACAGCCCACACAAAGGACTAGCCGCTGGGAGCTCACGCGTGATTTAGTGGGGTCTTTTTTCCTCACCTTTCGTTCAGGCAATAGGCAACTAGAAAAGAAGTCTGGTTGGGTGAACTCTGATACTGAGCTTTCTCTCCCTGTGTGACATTGCGGTAGTGACCTCCACGTTTCTCACTACACTGTCTTCTGTGGCTGAGTGGAACACTACTTTGAAGAAAATATTTTTTATACACCTAAAAAAATGGACTCTCATGAGAGTGAGTTGTTTGTTGGCGATGGTGTGTTCCATGAGGTGGTGCCACCGAGGGTTAAATAGGGACTAAATGTGTCTGTAAATTACGTACTGTAGCAAGTGCCGGGGAAGATGCGTAGGTACATGCCTATGACAGCACTAATTATTACAGGGAATTACTTCCTGTTTTGTAACACTTATTTTTTGATACTAAACATAATAAAAAAGCTGTTCGAGGAGCATTTACAAATGCATGACGAGACTATTGCACTCACACACTGATCCCACCGCCCTGAGGTGCCTGTTCTAGCTGACCTTTTTTGTCAGTTTCTGTCTATATACATGTAAGCTTGTGTGTATATTTTACCTGGCTTTCATGATCTTTTATAGACACTTTTTAATTGCTTTTTTTCACGTAAAATGCCATCCCCCAGATTTTTCCTAGGTCGTGTGAGGACTCTTGGCGCACATTACTCAGCTGAGCCGTGATAGATAGCTGTGCAGACCTGCGCTGTTGACGGAAAGGCAGCATGAGCCACGCGTGTGATCGTGAGTTTTCGAGGAGTTACAATACACAACTTAAAACCCAGTGAAGTTAATTTTAATAATGCTGCTTGTTTACTCTCATACACTTTTTGTCATTTCAATATTTAGTCAACATAACATTACCGATGTATTTTACATCTCAATTCGGATCAGCCGCATTCTGAGGGCACAGTAGCTGCGTGTGTCGGCTGGCTGCCGCGTTCGCCAGTCCAGGTCTCGTCCACTGAAAATTGGTCGTGTGGTCGTTTGTGCATAGTGGAAGGGATTCGACACTAATTTCCATAGTCCAACTTAAAAGGCCATCTTCCAAGAATAAAAGAAGCCTGAAATTAGAGTTCTGGTTATCTTCTTTCAAGTCTCAAGGTGATTAATTCAGTTTGATAGCTACAAGATACAGCCTCAATTTCTCAAAATGCTAAATGAAGTGGAAAGATGTTGAAAACAATGTTTTCCAAATTATGCATTTGATACCATTCTCTCTCTTTCAAAGATGATTTCTTAGGCTCTAATAGAAGCTGGTGTCTCCCAGGTTCAATACAAGGCAAACGAATTGAGCTCGGGTGGGTGGTATTGATTCTGATCAGTGCGGCTTCAGCCCAGTGTCCAGTTGCCCTCTTCGGTGCCGCCCTGGGTCCGCCAGGGAAGCTCGCTGACATCACGGATCTCTCCTGCCTCCCCTCCCGTATTGTAACAAAATGCTTATCGTTTGGTGTAGCAGTTAAACCTGAGAGCCCAACCGGGGATATTCCTTTGAAGGTTGAATTTTAAAATTTTCTTCTAAACCAAAGGAATTTAAGAGGAAGCTAATGGGCGCAGCTGGTTCCCAAATGACGTGTCGCAGAAGCATCCTGACTGTGAACAAGACCTCACAGAAAAGGGAGATGAGGGGAAGGGAAGGTGACCCTCACCCCCAGGGGCCACCCTGCCTGACTGGGGACCAGCCCCGCAGCTCACAGGGCCGGGAGGGACGTCCCAGAGCTCGTCTGGGCTGCTGGAGGCCTGGTGGCTTACATCCAACACGGGGCCACCCAGCGCTGTTACTGGGGGCCTCCCACACGGCATGTCTGGGTCTTGGGGGCACAGTAGTAAGTCAGACGGTGTGTCTGTCCTCAAGACGATTCATTGAGGGAGATGGACAAGCAGCCCCCAAACTACAACTTATTTTCTGTGACGAGAAACATACCCGAAATGCTGTGTGTGGCTTATGGCTTTTCTAGTCTGTCGCTCAGCCCAGCCACCAAGGCATGGCTTCCTGGAGGACAGGACTGACCAGCAGTGTGACCTTAGGCAGGTTCCTCCACCCTGTGCTTCTGTGCTTCTGTGAGACAAACGTGATAAAAGTACCTGCCTTATTGGGCTGATGTGGGATAATTCCTGATAAATCCCTAACATTTCTTTCAGCACAAAGGCCAGTTACTGAGTACTGCCTGCCCGGACAGATCCTGCGGTTTTATTAGAAGGTGGGTGGGTGGGGCAGCAGGGCCGTGTGACAGAGCGCAGACTTGGGGGTGGTGGGAGTTGTTTGGAGCAGGGGAGACGTGTGCGGACTGGCAGTTTCGGACCATCGCTCCGGTGTGGGGCCGCAGAACTGCCTTGCAGGGAGGCTGTGGGCTGCCGTCCAGGTGGAAGTAGCATCTAGGGGCCTGGGACTTTATTGGATTGTGAATTATGATCAATATAAAACAGCATTTTTAAAAGGTGCATTTATTCTCATTGGATATTTTATTTGTCCTGTCTTCTCCTTATCGTTATCATTGCCATCACAGGGTGGGTCTTAGAAAGATAAGGGCATGGGGGAGTTGAGCTTCCCACTGTACCACCTCCCCGTGGTGGGAGGTGGAGGGGGTACGTGGCTGTGGGAGGTGGGGGTCTGGAGAACCGGGAACAGCATTTATGTGACACCCAGTGGGCTCGACTCGTATCTCGTGGAGGTCCTGGAAGCTCTGCCCAAATAATGGTTCCACATTTCCACAGCCTCCTCCTTTTCCTTTATCTTGGTCATCAAAACTTGAAGGAGATTTGAAAACCACTGGGGTGTTGTGTATAAAATACAGCCTCAGGTCACTGATGGAATTCAGACCCAGGTTCCGCTGGGGCAGGGCCTGGACCCGCCCGTCCAGGGTGTTCGGGCTGTCACTCCCCCCATTCGTCGTCTTGGTTGTAAAAACTAAACACATGCACCGGAGGGCTCGGGAGACAGAGTTATGGGGGCTGTAAAGTGCCTGACAGCATATAACCGTGGCCATCCTGCAATAGAGCACCCAGTCACAGTGGGGCCGAGGGGCGAGGGGTGGTCCTGGAGACGAGGGAACAGCGGGCAGATCACAAAGGAAGAGGGAGCAGAGGCATCGGCTGGTTGGGGTGGGAGCTGCCTCTGTCCAGAGATCCCAGGATTGGGCGACCTCCTGCTTCCTGGGCCCAGCCTATGGCGAGTGCGCCTCTGGCCGGTGCACTGTGGCAGAGTCAGCGCCTGCTTTCTTGTCTTCTCACTTCCTTCGTATGGTGGCAGTGAAGGTGAAATGTGTAGGACTGATGATGCCCCGCTTCGGACCACTCATCTGGGGGCGTGAGTCAGGGGGCTTATTCTTCGCTTCGTGGGCAAGGAAACAGAAACACAGACAGGGGAGTGGTGTCACTTACCGATCCTCCTGCTGCGGCTTGTCCGAGGAGGACCCTCAGTTGTCATGGAGATGTGGAGTGAGGTCTTTATAACGGGGCTGAGTGGGCGCCGAGTGCCCCGTCCTTTCCGAAGGGCCCCCGACTGCCTGCAGCCCGCGTGGCTGCCCTATAGCAGCTGAGTGCAGGGGCAGCTGGCCTTGTTCTCCCGTGAGGGCCACTGCTCGGGTCGGATACTGAGGTCCTGGGAGGCCGTGCAGCTCCGCGGGAGCTCTGACTACGGACCCGCCGCCCCTGCGCCTCTGTTCCCGTTAGTCTCCAGCCTGCGCTGGAGGGACCCGCGAGGCCTTCGCCGAAACGTCACTGTCCTCAGCAGCAGTTCCTAGGCTGAGCCCTGCTGCGTTTGGAGACTCTTTGTCCTGTAGCTCTGGGATTGTCTCGTCCTTGCCGGGGGAGTCTCTGGCAATTAGCTTTTGTGAAATCCACATATTTAGTAGAATATTTCAGTAATGCTTTTGAAACAGAAAACAGTCAAATGCTGGGCTCACATGCAGAAGAAATAAGCAGATACAACATATGGGTTAACTAAGGTGCTGTAGTTGGAGAGTTCACTTTTCAAGCTTCCCGGAAGCCAGAGCAGAAGAGAAGGCTTGATCGTCTGCCAGGGACGATCGTCATCGAGCGTGACGGTGTTATCTTTGCAGGGCGGTTTCTGCCCTGGGCACTTGTAAAACTCAAGACTGGGGTGACAACATTGCTCCCAGAGGCTTCTTTTTACAGCACTGGGAGGGGATGGGTAGCTGTGTGCTGAGCAGGTGAGACTGAGTAGGGAAGAGACGACACAGGCATTGGTTGTCTTCGGGCCACCAGAGTCATCCCTCAGGGGCATGGTGTCCTGAACCAGGCGTCTGGGGTCAGGAACAATGTTGAACTCCCAGGAAACCTTTATTTCTAGATGCTTCAAGGTGTCCTGATTGTGACCCTGGAGCCAGAAGGGAATGTCAGTTTTGCAGCACCACACATTTACATACACCTGCGACCGCCTTACAGGAAGCAGGTAGAGCAGAGGAGGCAACTTGTCCGAGCTCTCAGATGAGAAGGGGGGAAGCAGGAAGTCAGCCTCACCCTCTGGTTCCTGTTGCTTTCGTCATTCACCTTCCGGAGAGGGAGGGCCTCGTGCCGGGGCTTCCCCAGGTGAGCAGGTTGGAATAGGGCGAAGAGCCGGAGAGGGACAGGGTAGGTGAAAGGGGGAGCTCCCCTTGTCCTGTGAAGACGGATGTTACTTTTGCAAGTTTGGTTCTGTAATGATTTCATTTCTCATAAGCCTGAGCTGCAGTAACATGAGCAGCTAAAGGTTACTGAAGGTTTAACGGGAGCCAGGCTCAGCTCCAGGAATCCTCCCCACGTCCCAGGAGGTGTGTTTTCGTCATAGCCACCTCACGGACCAAGCAGTGGCGGTGACTTAATCGGTGTGTGACCCAGCCCCAGCACCTGCGCTCCGGCCACTGCCCTGCGCTGGCCGAGTCGGAGGGAGGGTTTTCCTACAAGATGATGCTCATATGTTTTCCTGTTTTTATTTTCTGCCTTGACTACCAACGATTGCAGTGTTTATGCTGCCCCAGGTCAAATGGTTTCACAATGTATGTTTTCCTAGTTTCCGCGGCAGATTCCATGTACTCTCAAGCTTCATTTCCTATTATGTTCCTGAATGGTACAAATGATTATTTTTTTCCTTAGGGGCCTCGGGCTGTGATATTGGAACATGGATGTGATCTCATATAATAAAGTGCAGTGCCTGCTTCCGTCCATGCACCCTCCTCCCTGCTCTCCATTATTCTTGGGACGGCCATTCATACTTTAGTATGAATTACAAGACAGCAGGCCTAGGCCTGCTGTTGGTGAAGGTCCAGGGCCTGTGGAAGCAGCTCTGAGGGTGGGAAGGTGGGAACCAGCAATCCGCGGTTTCTGTTTCTCGGCCTGAGGATTCTTCTGCTTGCCCCTAGGACCAGCCTCTCCACACGTCCATCAGGGAGGCACCGCTTGTCCTGACGCTTGCCCAGAGGGGCAGACATGCCTGCTCTGTAGCCGAGAGCCTGGCTTGGGTGATGCTTTTCCCCAGTTAAGTCAGAGAACAAGATCACAATGGCTATTTCCTTGGGCAGGGGTTGGGTAGGGGTTGTTACTTTAGAAAAAGAATATGAAGCATCACCCTTTTTTGGCTGAAAACAAAAAGATTTCCTACTTGTTGTTCTAGCAAATTCTGACTTCCTTACGAGCGTCCGGACGCACTGAGGGAGGCCAGAGAAGGGCAGTTGTGTTTTTATTTTCATGTTTATTTTTTCTTCCTGGATGGAAAGGGGGCCCTCAGGAACTGGGTCCTTGTCCTGTATCACTCGCGTGAGAAGGACACACATGCGTCATGGAAGAAGGCCAGTGAGTGTGTCATCTTTCCCGGGGGCACTGGTTGTCCACGTGCCCAGAAGAGGTCAGGGACCCGGGAGTATTCGCTAATCCAGCTGCCATACCGCCTTCCATGTGTATTAGGGAGGGCCATGGCATTAGGCCAGAATTACGGCTTTTGAAAATTGGTGTTTTAATAAGAGGATACCGTCTGCCTACTGTTTTGTGAGAGTTAAGTGCTTCTCTGTAAGGCTGTGGGAGCAGGTGTGGTGGGTGACGCTGGTTAGCGTCAGGTTTGCCTGACTCCTGTCAAAACCGGCTCTCCCGTCCGGTCCGCATTGAGCTCCTGGAGAGGTGAGCGCTTGCTCCTTTCTCCTGTGGCCGGGGAGCCCGTGTTGCCCTGGAGGTTAAGGCAGCACAACCTTTACTGCTAAGTCCAATTGCTTTGGCACCTGCGAAAGCTGTCGTGTGACAGTGAAGGTGGCGGCCCAGTCGGTCCTTAGGTTCCTGAAGGAGCCGTGGTTGCTGGACAGGGGTCCAGACCCGCGGCCCTGGAGCCCAGCTCCCGATAGGAGCTGGGGGAGGTGCACAGCAGACGGAGTGGCCCTGGCACCAGCCCTCTGTGGGCACCGAACTTCATGGATATGGTCTCTCGGCTTCCGAGCTGCCCCCTCCTCCCCTCTGCAAGGTGAGTCCTGCTTGGAGACCACACCAGTTTTCCCCAGTCAGTGCCAGACTCACCCCGACACGGACCTCTGCTATGCCTGGAATCGACACCTGTAAATGTCTGTGCCTGTTTGAAGATTTGGGTCGAGAAGGGTTTAGATCGCAGGAACACAGATGATGTCATGTCCCAAGTCATGCGTCCGGTTTATAAATGCCCTCAGCTGTTGCCGCAGCTGCAGGCGGTCCCAGTACCACTTCCAGTGCCTCAGAGCTTCAGTGGCTCCCAGAACCAGGAGCCCCAGGAGGCCGCGCGTGCTCCTGGGCAGTCACAAGGTAGTTTTAAATGGCAGTGAGAACGTCCTTTATTTAAATAGCTAACTATTTAATTTGGTTGCTACTATCTCTCAATGGCAAGAAGTGTTTTACTTTTAGGGTACTCATATACATTTCCTTTTAAAAATTATTTTAAAAAAATCCCGAGTCATTTTAGAGGAGAAGTGTTAAGTAGATAGTAGGACAGGGCGTGGCAGGGTGGGACAGCACTGGAGGAGACGCGCGGGCTCCCACCTTGGGTGTCCTCTCTCCAGGGGCGCTGATCGAGCCGAGTCCTTCCCGTGTGCTTCCTGCAGCTCCGGGCTGGCGCTCGGGGTTTGCTCCTCTGTTCGGGGGGTGGTTGATCCAGCCTCTCACTCACATCACCTTGAGGCGGTGACAGGCGGATGAGATGAAGTGGGTAACAGTTGTTATTATTATTATTGACACTAATCTGTATTAAAAGACAGCTGACACATGGTGAACTCCCCTCTGTGCCAGCCCCTTTAAGGAACTGAGGAGGGGTTACCCCAGAAGCCCCCCCAGCCAGTGTGAGAGCAGCGTTGCCCACATGTTCTGAACACGGCTGTGATGGTAAGGACTCGGGAATCCTCACTGTCCCCATGCCAAGAGTGCAGGGAGAAAACAATAAAGAGACACATATTCTCTAAGTATTTCTACAAATTAAATTCACATTTCGGAATTCTGGTTTAGACCTGAATTTGACTATCTTCCGTTTTCATGGAGCTTGTAGAGAGAATAATAATATTATTATTATTATTCTCGGCCAGGCGAGTGTCTCGCAGCCCTCGCCCAGCTTTCTGGTGTTCTAAAGACAGAGCAGCTCAGGAACATGACCTTTAAAAAAACATTAGGAGAAAACACACCAGTGTGTCTACTAGTGAAAGCTGTCTGTGGGTTTTAGAACCATCACTGCATTTCTTCTTTTTTTCTTCCTGTTTTGAAGACTTCCTGCTTCATTGTGTTCTCCCGAAGGGTTATACCATTCCCATCACAATCAGTAAACAGAAGGAAATTTCAGCGTCGAGCCCAGGTTACAAATTTGCTGACTCAGGCGTCCGGGAGGCCAGCATTACCTTCAGAATGACACTAGGACATTGCTTGTGTTTTCATTTTGTGCCGGGGGCGGGTACCCCCACTCGCGCCGTGACAGGGACGGAGGGGCAGCACCAAACTGCACTGGCCGTTGTGTTCCTCACGGCCACACGTGTGGGGGAGAGAAGAGCCACGCTCACCCTGGAACGCACGCTGTGCGGTGTGTCCAAATGCTGGAATGTTACTCAGCCTCTGCAGGGAAGGACACCCCGGCACACACTACAACGTGGGTGAGCCTTGGGGACGGTTATGCTCAGTGAGACAAGCCAGGCACGTGAAAGACAAACGCTGTGGATTCCACTTACAGGAGGCACTCGGAGGAGTCGGAGGCAGAGAGACAGAATGGCGTTTGCAGGGCGTGAGGGGAGCGAGGGGGCGTTAGGGTTTCACGCGGGAAGGGTTTCGGTGTTGCCAGGTGAAGAGGTTCTGGAGCAGACGGCGGTGGTGGTTGTGCAGCAGTGTGAGTGTGGGTGGTGCCGTTGAACTGTACACTTACACGTGACTAAGCTGGCTCGTGGTGTGTGCATTTTACCACCATTAAAAATAAATGCATACATACATAGGTTCATAATAAAAAGATTCTGGATTTGGAAAAAATGCATATAGTTGATTCTTGAACGATGTTGGGGTTACGGTGCCAACCCCACTGCAGTCAAATTCACGTGTAACCTTGACTCTGTCAGAGCGTAACTGCAGTCTTCCCTTGGTGTCCATGGGGGGTTGGTTCCAGGACACTCACACATCCCTCAGGGGAACACACCTGTGCAGTCACGAGCTGTGAGCTGATGGGCCCCTGTGTTCACAGAGCAAACTCTGTCTCGGAAGAATGACTAATGTATGGACTGTGGGTCTTCAGACCTCACTGGTAGGCAGCTGTTTCCAGGAAAATGAACAAATGAATCCTGCCACTTCCAGGAAAATGACAGTATTTGTTGCCAATGGTAACATTCCAGCTTTCAAGAATTTTGAAAAACTTGTACCAGCCACTGTGAACTTGACAGCTTTCCATTACTTAAGGAGATACTAATGAATCTGATATTTTTAATATTGTATGATGAGTAGTGTCAACATTGGAAGAGCTACATATTTTATGGAACTGATACTGCTCAAGTGAGCAGTGCGCTTTGGGACTACATCATTCCAGGGTAAGAGATCACTCAATTCACAAGATAACCCAGTGGAATTTAATGTTGCAGAATACAAAAAGTTCATGCATTTCCAGATTCCACATGAAAACTAACCTTTAAGAAACTACCAGTAGCTATATTTAGGTGTAGTGTCAAAGAAGAATATTTACAATCGTCTAAGAGGGCTGTTGACACACACCCCCCTTTCCAACTGCTTACCTGCACGAGTCCATCTTTTCTCCATGGACGTGAGCAAACACAACATGTCGGAGCCGACCGAACGTGGAAGCAGACGTGGGCGTGCTCGTCTTTTGTCAGGCCAGTTTCAGAAGACGCACCAAATGTGGGGACAACACTTTGGTCACTCTCTGACGTATTATGTTTGCATAAAAACGTTCTAGGTACGTTAGTATATAATCGGTTTACTGTGCTTTAAAATAGATTATTAAGTGGATATGTTACAATTTTCTTAGTTGTAATTTCTAATCGCACACCTAAACAAAAGCGCATAACATCTTCGGTGATTTTCAGAACGTTTACATTCTTAGAGTTCTGAGACTCGGGACTCCTGGTCTCGGGCAGCCATTCTCAGCCTTGCCTGTGCCCTGGAGTCATAGCAGCTTTAGAAGAAGTCCCGGTTTGTCTCCGCCCAAGCTGATGGAACCAGAATCTCGGGGACAGCATGCAGGCGAAGGCACTTCACAGAGCTTCCCCGGGAATGCAGTCACGGACTGGACTTCGGTCTGGTCATCATGCCATGTGGCTACCACCCGGTTCCAATGGGAGGGTGGCCACAT